>NC_046976.1:17385845-17453345 GCF_009769545.1 Cyclopterus lumpus | reverse complement strand
CCATTTTTTTCGTAAAGTTTCACAGCCATCTAGAGAACGCAAAAGAGACTTCTTTTTTCATTTTTTTTTCTCCATACCGCTGTACAACGATAATTATTTAACAGGCGGATCGAGTGAAATCCGTTCAATGGCACCAAAACGCCCACTTTGCAACAGCAAGAAATGAGATTTATGAGGAATAATGCTAATGCTAGCACTGATGATACCAATACAGGCCAATCCTCCGGTCCCCTGCTCTTATTTTACACAACAGGTTTACAATTGAAAATGATGCACTGATGTTCAAATACACTCCTTTAGCACCTTCTAGTATGACGCCATTGGAGGTTAAGACAATGTCGATGTCAGACCACACGATGTCAGGTTGGTGTGACCTCTGGGGGGGGGGGTTGCAAGATAGATTTAGCTCATTATCCAGGTCTTCTGCCACGGAAACGGAGGTTTATGAGACGCTGTGGAGGAGCTGAGCGGTCGTGGATGCTTCGGGGTCCACGACATGGAGGTCTCGTTCATCCCCGGGGTCCCCTTCTTGTTTTTGAGCTACAGTCAAGGTTAATTTGTTCAAACCGGCTTGTAGCGCTGCCTCCGCTCCCTCTGCTCTGTCACCTGCGACACACGGAACAAGGTCATGTGACTCAGAGTGAACCAATGAGACGCCAGAGATCTGGACTTTACTGAAAACTCCCAACACTTCCCCAATACTTCCCAAGAGGCGGAATAAATACTTTTAACAATTGTTGAAATGTACAATATTGGTTTTAGCTCAGTTTTTATTAATAATGCTTTCAGCTAATATACTGTGTTAGTTATTTAAATTCATGATACAAGTCTCACATGGTCTTGTGTACTTACAACTTACAATAAAGATACTCAAACCCAATTATAATGCCTGAAATGGACTGATATTTACAATATTTATCAATAAGGCATTTCAGTGTATTTCACATTATTTAGTTTTGCATTTTGAAAAAGAACATTTTGAATCAATCTCAAGTTTGTGTCTTACTAAGATTTAGGACCTGGTTAGTCTAGCGTGGATCTTTTTCAAAGTGAAAAATAAATACACCTTCCAAGACCTTAAGATGTTAAGTCATTACAGTGATCATTAGTGAACTTGTTAATGATCTTCTAGTCGAACACCCAAAGGAAAGGTAAAGGCTAAAGGGCGACCTGCTTTTAAACTTTTAAAGCTACAAAACAATCTTAACATATAGAATAAAGCATCACATCAGAGGTCGACACACACACACACACACACACACACACACCTCTCTCCTGGTCGCAGTCTGGAGAAGAAGCTCCGCTGCACTGGCTGCGAGGGCCCAGGAGAGGCGAGGCATGCCGAGAACCCCACGCCGAGTCGGGGTCATGAGGGCCGCAGGGGCTCGCTAACTCCTCCCCACCAGGACCGGAGGAAGAGAGTTCGGAGGGCGAGGAGGAGAGGCACGAGCAGGGGGTGCAGAGCGAGGAGGAGGAGGAGGTGGAGGAGGAGGAGGGCTGAGGGCAGGGCACGTCCAAGGGGGTGGAGGTAGAGGTGGAAGGTTGGGAGGAGGAGGAGGAGGAGGGGGATGATGATGAAGAGGAGGGCATGGCTCGCGGGGAGGAGGTGGGGTGAGTGTTGGTCTCCTCCTCTGAGCTGCTACTGCGACCGCCCTCTTCATCGATTGATACGGACACCACTGAAACACACACACACACACACACACATTAAACATGCAGACACACAAAATGCATCAACAAAACAAACCCAATGGATGAATAATGAGGATGCATGTAGCTGTACTCACTCGACAGACCGTCTGACTCCATGGTGAAGTCGGCGATGTCCTCGTCGGGCCCATCGCCCTCCGCCCCGACACCCCGCTCCCTGGCGCCCATGGCGAGGGAGCGCCGCTGGGCGTGGATCTCTTCGGAGATGCCCTCCAGGTTGCGTAACGCTGCGCGGTAGTCGGCCTTAGCGACCACGAGTTTGGCCTGACGCTCATCCACACGGCGCTTGAGTTGCTGAGAGGATTTAAACGTTTTTATTTTATTAAAGCGCACACCGTCTCGGTAAAACTGTTGTACATGTGAATATTGACATTTTGATACGGTGGTTTCCTTCTTAAGTGAACACGACTCTCTGCAGTCACGCATGTCATAGTGAGATAAACACAGTTTGTCAAGTGGGTTTTACAACTTCTTACAACCTCTGGGACCAGTGTGTCAGGTCCCATTAACCTCATAGGGAGAACCTCACAAGGACTGAGACCATGCTCAATGCTGTAAGACGTTAGAATAAATCAGTTTGTTCGGTTACATTGTTGCACTATTGTTTTGGTAGTTAATATTATTCTATTTTTTTTGTATGTATTGTGCATTTTTCACATTTAATATTGCTTTACTTGTATGTATAATAAATGCTGCTGTAACAAAACTATTTTCACCTTTTGCGGGATTAATAAAGTATCTCTCTACCATTTCAAAAATATTGGCGGAGCTTAGTTATGGAGCATCTTTTGTGTAATGTTTTAAATTGTCACCTTCTCAGTTTAGCGTGCCAACAGCCGTCATTACTTTTGATGGCATTCGGTCGTATTACCAAAAGCATTTGAAATATTAAAACTGTGAGCGATGATGCTGCTCGATGGAAAGTTATTAAAAATGTTTTTTTAATGCATAAACTCCGGTGCTTGGAACTGTTTTTGCTCGAACCGATAACATACGTACCTCAAGCTGCAGATAATACTTGGCTTTCAGTTCAAAATACGGCCTACAGGGGGAGGAGAAAGAAGAAAAAATTGAGAGAGGGAGAAACCGTGCCAACTGTCACTGGAGGAATAACACTAGCATTCCTTGGCTCTCACAAATGGAACACACCCCATCGCTGCACAACCGACGCACAAAACATCTGGACTGCATCAGATGACATCGAATTTAAACCCTGCTTTCCCCAGACACGGAGAGGCCCGAGCAAAAGGGGGGGGGGGGGGGTTGAAAAAGAAAGGAAGCTTTCAGAGCGGAGACAAAAGGCACAGACCTGGATTTGTTGATGGAGCGCTTGTGCTTCTTCTCCAACTGCCTCATGTGGCCGATGCAGGAGTTGTAATCGGCCGACGTTTTCCTGTGTTCGGCCTCGCTGCGCGTTCTCGTCTGCTCGGCCTCCATCACCTGGAAGAAAGAAAAAAAAAACGATCCGGAGGCGCGATCGTAGTTTCACTTTTCACCGCCGCTTCAACCCCACTCGCGCACAAACTTTTCCCCCAGTATTTCTCCGCTGTCTCGCATTGGCGTTCGTACCCTCTTCGTGGCGTGGTTGAGCATCTCCTGCCAGGCGGAGTCGAACTGCCGGCTGTCCTCCTCCAGCAGCCTCTCCTCGGCCAGGGCGATGGTCTCCTTGGCGGCCCGCAGGATCTCAACCGCCCGCTGGAACTCCTGAGTGGCCTTTTGGGCTTCGACCTGGGCCTTGAGACCAAAGAGGAGAACCAGTCACATAGGTCTCATAACATCACGCGTGAAAGCAAGGTAGCTACAAGGTTTTCCTGCCTAAAAATAGGGTTCGGTGATGGATCGGGTGAGAAAAAAAGCGTTGTGACATTAATTTCAGTAATTTCTACCAGCAAGGTGGTCCCAGCCTTTGATCTCACGTGCTTCCAGTGTGTGTCTGTATGTCTTATGACCTATACATCCCTGAGAAGAACCACGGTTTATTCATTATGACAGCCATGGAGGAGGGGGGGATGGGGGGGGGGGGGGGGGGGGGGGGTACACACCCACAGAAAGACAATCCCGCCTTCATCCGATGGACAAACAGGAGCTTTGTCACTAAGAAAATCTGACACACTGTCGGTGGGCATTTCCTGCCCACGGTCCCAGTCAATGGGAGGATTCATCCCGTCGTGCTGGACATTTTCGGGAGCCGCTCTCCCCACTCAGCCAGGGCGTGACTTTAAAAAGGTCAACGCGTTGGCTGAATACCGAGCAGTTACAGAAAAGAAAAAATAGGGGGAATGATAAAGAAAATTGGGTTTATCCGGTTGATTTGTAAATGTAATTAGCATCTTTTTATCTTGGAGATGGGGATTCCCAGAGAAATTTTGACGACTTTTAACTTTCTGGTGAAAGTATTACAATTAAAAAGGCATGAAAATGAACCAAAGATGCAAAATGTTTTCAGCTTCAGTTTAGCTGGGGCTGTTAAACATACAGGTACATCATAATCCATTTGTATGGCATGTTTTTTGGGAATGCTCTGCCTCTACGTATCAAATCACGAATCACGTTGTTGATTTCCTTTCAAGCTGAAGGGAAGTGAGTTATTGTGCGTGGTGTCCACACCCTGCGGGTCCCATTTTCTGTTTTTACTGATTTGACTGTGCACTACAATGGTCACAACTCTGGTTCGTCTTTCTATATATTTGAGCATTTTGAATGGATTATTGTTTTGGCTAATTGTTGTGCAGCTGAATGGCCATTTTAACTATGACAATAAGCCTTTCTGTTCGTGTTCAAACTCCTGGCTATATTTCTACAGTTTTAAAATGTGTTTATCAAAAGCAAAAAGATGACGGGAAAGAGAACTTGACCCAAGTTAAATTATAATAATATGCATATACTTAGCGTGACAACGGAAATGTTCTGTATTTGACACATTATACCGTACCAAATGTATAATACGAGTGGAACAACAATACTAGTCTACTAGGCCCTTTCCTCTGGGGTTCTGCACACGTAAACCAAACTACAGAAAAGACCATAAAACTGTGTGACTTAAAAAACAAAATATTGCGCTTAAACATGCTAAAATGACCATAGAGTTGAGGAGAAGTGAGCGACACCTTTCACATCAAACGGCTTTAACGACTCCTAAAAGGTCAGCGTGGTTCTCTCACTTGTTACAGGGTATCACCCCCCCCCCTCCCCCCCTCTGTGACAGGACCCCCCCCCCCCTGACACCGTCGGCCATGTTTTTCCGCGAGCGAGCGTTTCACGGTTTGACAAGTTCCCTTCGAGAGAGGGCGAGATAGAAGAAGTTGTAATCTGTTGGTTTGACTGACCCGTCCTCTTTGTCCCCACCCCCCACCCTCATGACCCATTTCCCAGGCTCGGAGATGAGTGTGGGGGAGCGGGCGGGGGGACAGAAGGACGATGAAGGATATTTGATGAGGCAATACCGTGAGCAAAGGGATAGAAAAGGAACTGAGACGTTGACACCATCCATCAATGGCTTTTGTCACGTTGGAGATTAAAAAAGTCCTTCACGGGACTTCCTGGCAGCTTCCTTTCTCAAGCCGGGTCGCCGAGCCGACCCACACGGCGACTCTGTGAGTCTGAGCCTCGTGTGAGTAACGGGCATCAGAAAGGTGGAGGACGCAGCCGGCCGTTATCTTTGTGGCGCGGCGACGGAACGCAAAGGTCAAGCGTTGTCGATTACGTTGACGTCACAGAGGCAGTGTCTGCGAGGGCCAACGATGCCAAGGCTTTTGTTCTGAAGTACTGGGACGTGCGGGTCGCCTCGTGGTGTACGCGACAGGCAGACAGGCAGACATACAGGCAGACATACAGGCAGACAGACAGGCAGACAGACAGGCAGGCAGACAGGCAGGCAGACAGACAGACGGACAGTGGTGCTGACGTAAAAGGACAAAAGATGGGATGGTAGAGGCAAATTCCTACACACCGCACCCCAGTTTGGTGGAATGTCGGAGTATAAACACGGGGGGGTTGGGGGCTTGAGACTTGACTGTGTGTGTGTGTGTGTGTGCATTCTGGTGAGGTCAGTGAGGCTAAGTGTTTGATAAAGTAGGTCATGTATTAAATATTAAATATTCATCCATAAATCATGACCAGACAATTCGCCAGTTTAACCGGGGAGGGGGGGGGGGGGGTATTCATCGGCTTTGCTCTGTTTAATCCCACTGGCTACACACACACACACACGCACACACACACACACACACACACGCACAAACACGGCAAGCTAAGGAAGGCTTTGGATCTTTTCACATGAAAGCTGGTCCCATCCAAATTCAAAAACCTCCCAGTAATCCCCGACTCTCACGTGTAACTGACAGATGCTACTGGCAGGTAGTTTGTCATTGTAGCAACAGAGATAAGCAAGGACACACGCACACACACACACACACACACACACACGCACACACACACAACATCTATTTCAGTTTGACATCTATTTACTTCAGCTATGACACAAATGTCAGCCTTCTGACTAATGACTCATAAGCTTCTTCCTCATTGGCTGAGAAGAAGGGGGGCGCGTAACTCTACATTTCTGGTGCTGCCCAATCAGATCGGAGCCTCGAGGGCAGATAGTGAAAACAATATGGCGAGTCTGGCTCCATTCCTCTTCCACGCGATTGGCTTGTTGTGTTTATGCGTCTGTGACACGAGTTCAGGACACGGAGGTGTGACTGGGTTTAAAAATAGCCGTCATACGACTGTGCTCCCTTTAAGTAGATATAAGCTGAGCTCCTTAAACGTCTCATCGGTAATCCTCACAAGCGTGTGTGTGTGTGTGTGTGTGTGTGTGTGTGTGTGATTGTGTGTGTGTGTGTGTGTGTGTGTTACCTGTCTTGCTATTTTGCGGGCTTCCCAGTACGGTTTGGACTCGTCCACAGCTCGTCCGATCCTCTTCACCTGCTCGTCCAGCTTCACTGTGGCCTCCACCAGCACCGCGCGAAAGCGCTGACGGCTGTCCTACACACACACACACACACACACACACACACACACACACACAATATTGTTGATATTGTTCACTTACGTGGAAAATAAGTCTGTGCACTGCATTTAGGAAAGTGTCTGTGACATTATAGAATACAAATATGAGGTAATTATTGACACACTTTATAATACTGACTTTTTTTTAATGTCACCGTGAAATCTATTTTTAAAGGCCACTGCAAATTAATCTAGAATAAAATAAAAAATATTGTATGTGATTTTTTTTTTCTTGACACAACATTCCTCAACAATTTCAGTGGATATTCTTCTTCTTTTTTTTTTTCATTTTTAAATTGTCCCATTGAAAAATCCAGATATTGAACTTCTATCTAATTTCCTCGACACAACAAGGGGGGCGCGTGAGGGGGGGGGAGGGGGTGTGTGTTATGCTACATGCACCAGTGCATCATCGACAATTCAGCACTACACTCATAAACTCGTCACATTTTCAACAAATGACTTTAGAAACAAATCCCAGATCTCGCTTTAATGTGTTAGCTCCTCTAATTCAAGTCATCCCTAAACCGTTAAGCCCAATGCGAGCGCGTGCGTTGAGATACGGGGCGGCTGTGTCCCGCTGGAGGTTCGTGCTCCTCGGTGTTGTCGAGCGTACATTCTTCGGTGGTTGAATCATGTTGGGTGGGGGGAACTGTTATTGCGAAATTGGCGACATCTGTGTGTGTGTGTGTGTGTGTGTGTGTGTGTGTGTGTGTGTGCACATTTCTGTGGCGTAAAGCCTCAGGTGGCACGGGGACACAGTGTTATACACGGACGACGTCTGTCATCTCCTAATCCATATGTCCAGTGTGTGTCTGCGTCTGCGTTGCAATTCACAGGGAGCAGAGTTTGAAAGGCTGCATCCTGTTTCGTGAAGGGGGGGGGGGGGGGCACTTCCCGTGACATCGTTACGACTTCCTGTTCCTGCAACAAGATGGTGACGCAGCATGCAGGCTGGGAAGCACATTCTGTTGGTCATATATGTATAAATATATATATTGTAACCATGCTGGCGAGAGTAGAGCGTCGCATGTGAGCGCGGATTTAACCTCGAGGCCTCGGCTTTCCCTGAATCCATTGAATCTACTGTACACGCAGTTCTTAATCAACTCCAGACCCTCCAGACCCTCCAGACCCTGCAGATCTTGCAGACCCTCCAGACCCTGCAGACCCTCCAGACCCTCCAGACCCTGCAGATCCTGCAGACCCTCCAGACCCTCCAGACCCTGCAGACCCTCCAGACCCTCCAGACCCTGCAGATCCTGCAGATCCTGCAGACCCTCCAGACCCTGCAGACCCTCCAGACCCTCCAGACCCTGCAGATCCTGCAGATCCTGCAGACCCTCCAGACCCTGCAGACCCTGCAGACCCTCCAGACCCTGCAGATCCTGCAGATCCTGCAGACCCTCCAGACCCTGCAGACCCTGCAGACCCTCCAGACCCTGCAGATCCTGCAGATCCTGCAGACCCTCCAGACCCTGCAGATCACTTTTCACATTCTTCAGCTTCACCAAACTTCATTTTCCCTCACGATGAATCGCCTTCTAGTCATTTTTTGTTGTTTGTTTGCTTGTGTCCGTTTATGTTTTTTTTAATATATATATACGTCGGTGACACGACTGTCGCTTCAAAACATTCCCTTAATAAAACTAAACCGCAAACCGGATGGGTGAACATGAGCTGGAAGTATAAGAAGTATCCAGAATTTAGCTGAGGAACTAAATATAACAATGGTACCAACATTGATGTCTTTGTCTGTGCTACAGTTATTTCCTTGTGGAGGTTTAATGAGAAACAGAAGGGGCCTCCTTCGAGGAGAACGAAAACACGGCCTTCCTCTGGAATGTTTTGACTTTTGCTGAACAGTAACTTTTCTAGTAAGCGTTTAAATGCCGTTGTTAAAGCGCCACTCCCGTCCATCTTTCCGCTGTTCCTTGCTGCCTTTTGCAGCTTTGTTTCGGCTTTTAAAAAAACGTTAGATACGTTTTTTTTTTTTAGTAGATTTTTTTTTTTTTTTATGAAAATGCACTCGGGATTGAGATTGCTCCAAAAAATGTGCCATTGAAATTATTATATTTGAATTCAGATCCCAGCTACGCCTCTTTGTCGCATGGTATTTAAAGGACGAGTGACCCCCCCCCCCCCTCAGAAGCAGCACCACCATTTAGAAAATGTCCATCTTTACGAGTGGAAACCGTCTCTATGGGACGACCTCGCTGCCGGGGAGAATTCCTGAAACCGAACTGGAGTCCAGATGAATAATCTCACAGCGCCGAGCTCCTCCAGACGGGTGTTTTAGCTCAGTCATGACTGCAAGTGTGTGTGTGTGCGTGTGTGTGTGTGTGTGTGTGTGTGTGTGTGTGTGTGTATGTGTGTGTAGGGGGGGGGGGTAATGATGATAATGTCATGTTGGTGGCTGCTGGTTTTCGTCTTACCTCCAGCTCGCTCTCCCAGCGGTTGATGTCATCGGTGGACTGGTTCAACTTCTCCAGTTCTCCCTGTTTACAGATAACATGGCATTCATGGAAAGCGTGTGCATGTGTGTGTGTGTGTGTGTGTGTGTGTGTGTGCATGTGTGTGTGTGTGTGTCGAGAAAGCGTTAAAGGGACAAATACATTCATTTCTACTTATTGAAGATTCTACTAAATTTCATGCACAGTGGACACGTTCAGTAAATAATGCATGTGGAGTGAAACGCTAGTTGTAGCATTAATATCATAAAGTGTCCCTTTAGTGTGTGTGTGTGTGTGTTTGTATGTGTGTGTGTGTACTTTAAACAACTATATATATATATATATATATATATATATATATATATATATATATATGTCTCAATGCCTCATCTGGATTGAGTTATTATTATTATTTTTAATCCCACCTGGATTCTTGGATCCACATCTTCTTCCTCCTCCTCTTCTTCTTCTTCTTCTTGTTCTTCGGCACACTGCGAGTCCTCCTCACAATTATTCCCATTTTGTAAAGGATCCATTTTCAGGATATTTGATGATTTTCTTTGGGGTGGGGGGGGGGGAATAATCTTCACTGCAAAGAAAAGCTCGACCCCGTGGAGCTGGACAGCAGCAGCAGGGGCGTCCGTCCTCTCTAACCTTTACTGGGAGTCCGTTGCATGCTTCAGGCTTCTTCCTCTGAAGCTTTCAGAGGACCAGAGGACCAGAGGAGCTGGGGACTAGAGGACTAGAGGACCAGAAGACCTGAGGAGCTGAGGACTAGAGGACCAGAGGACCAGAGGAGTCCGCTGTCTGCAGACCGAGGAGCGCGTCTGACCGCGGAGAGATCCGTTACGCGCACTGTGGGATAGGCAGCAGAACCACTGTGGAGGAAAAAAAGTAATAAAGTCACTATAATGAGCCACGTGACGACTTCTGTTGAGGTTTTTCAAAATAAAAGACCATTAGGCGGAGACAAACGCTTTTATGTAAAAAATAAAAGTGGGCAGACTATGATAGTTATCAATGTATGAGTAATATGTTGATGCCAAACAACACTTGTCAAGATGACGTTGACTTTGGAGCTATCTAAAACTATTATTATTATTATTATTATTATTATTAGACCATTCTCGCCCAAGTATATCCAAACACAATGTTGGACTTTGACACATCGGGACACCTTATTTTTGTATTTAAATTTTATTTTTCACGCGTCTCTGCATCTGTGTTTGTTTATTTTTACTGTATTTTAGCTTATTTCATGTTCCCACATTTTTTTTTCTTCCATTTGTTTGATCCACTACAGCAACTGGTTTTTATGTGCAATTCATTGTGTATGTCGTGAACAAGTTAATTAATTAACAACTTAAATAACGACAAAGTAACTTAAATAACGACAAAGTATCAAATAACTGTTTTTGATACTTTGTCATTTAACCCAAATTGAAAATAAGCCATTAAGACGTGACTTTCCTTTGCCGTGCACTATAGCACTTAATATTTAGATAATGGTCTCTAACTTTAATGTACTTGATTCAACTTATATGACAAGTTGTTTCCCCCCCAAATCCATCTACATTCAGCCAAATTACGCTTTTATTTTGGCAGGACGCGCTCATATGTTCCGGTCTTATTGGAGCTGAGAGGTGAACTTGATTCAGTTGGTTTCACTCGCCCTCTGGTGGCGAGAGCCGGAAGGGTCATCACCATGGCAGCGGGCTGCTTTCCTGTAAATACTCTTTCTAGTATTACAGTATTGCTAAACAACTGGAGTTTAAAGTTTAGGCCGACTGGTCCGTAGCCAAGTAAATCCAAGCCTACATTGTGAGGATATTATTTTGTATTCCATAAAAGGGATTTTTCAATTTGTGATTTGGGGGAAATATTCTTTCAGTGTCTTAATCTAAACTTTATTTTATACACATATTGAGGTAGTATCTGTATTTACTCCTCATGTATTACTTAATGATGACGGGACTGCACTGATCTTTCCATATTCAAATCGCAAATCAAAACCCACCTGTTCAGAACTGCTTTTAATGTGTGACTCGTTGCTCCATGTTTTTATTATTTTATTTCATTTATTAGGGTCCGAGCAACTGACAAAGTCCCTATTTGTTTTACCTGTATTTTAGTTATTCTTATTTATTTATTTGAGCTTTTAGGATGTTATATATATGTTATGTAAAGTGTCTTTGAGTATCACGAAATTAAATGTATTATTATTATTATTATGACGCTGTAGGGTTCCCCACATACACAGCGGTGCATACATGGCTGCACACGATTCCCCTTGCAGGACCAATGCATAATGCAAAAAAAATAATAAAAAGGTAATAAGAGGCTGCTGGCTGCACGGTAACCCAACCACCCAGTCATTCCGCCTGCACTGTGAGACAGCTGAGCCGGCCTATAGGCTCCGGCGCTGCAGACATGGACCGCTGCCCGGCTCCGCTCTTCGTCATCGCGTTTTCTCTTTTTTTTTTTTTTTTTTTTTCTCGTGTTTTTTTTTCCCAGCGTCCTCCTGCGTATGCACGCGACCGACGGGCGGGTTTCATAACGTGGGGAGGAAGAGCGGAATGGGGCTTTGAGAGCGGATGAGCACCAGACCCCCGGCTCGGTTCTATATGCACCAACAGTGTTATCTCTATTCACGGGCCGCGCAGACGGTGCACTAGAGGAGGAAGATGCGGTAGTGGAGGCTGCGGATGCTGCTGCCCGATCAGCTGGTTTTTTTTGTCTTGAGCATCATCATCGCCGCGACGGCCAGAGAGACCGAGAGATCAAGCTCCCAGGAGCCAGGGACACCGCGCACCGGATAACGGGAGGATGGAGTTCAAGCATCTGGTGGAGGCGGCGGAGAAGTGGTGCTCCGGGAACCCGTTCGACCTCATCTTCGCCGAGGAGGACGACGAGAGGCGGCTCGACTTTTACGCAGAGCCCGGCGTCTCCTTCTACGTGCTGTGTCCCGGCGGCACCGACAGTTTCGTGAGTGAGCTCTTCTGCGTGGGCCTTTATCTCTCTCTCTCTCTCTCTCTCTCTCTCTCTCTCTCTCTCACACGCTGCGTGTGCGCGTGTGTTTGTTTTTGTGTAGGTGTGTCGAGGTTGGGTTGGAGGTGGGGTTGTCCTTCTTGGTCCCGGCTGATAGACACGGGGAGGGGAGGGGGGCCTTTCGGCGTAGAGTGGTGGGATGATGTCATTTCAGTTTGGGTGCCCACCCCACCCACACGTCTCCCACCCCACCCACATGCCCCCCCCCACCCCCCACCCCACCCACAAGTCGATGGTGTTTTTTTTTCTCCCTCCATCATAATCAACTGCGATAACCGGCTGAAACACAGCAACGTCAAGCTGGTCAGGTTATTAAAAACACGAGGCCTGTGAATTTCAAAATAAAAGCTCTGCAGAACATCATGTTGCATCAGGAACACACAGAGAGGAGGCCTCTTATATTCAAATGCAGAACTCGTTTGTTGAGAAATAATAAATGAGTGTCAAATGCTGCTTTTCTCTTCCAATTTATGTTTCATTATATTATTTTTAATGTGTAGCAATTTCTGTCCGAAAAGCTCAAACTTTGTTGTATACACCAGACTATAGTGAGTAATTCTCTTTAAAAAGTTTAAAAATAAAATAAAAACCTGACTGACTTATTTGTTTAGAGAGGTTGCTGTTATGCAGACGTAAAGTAAATAATTAACAAAGGAAACATTTTCATATCTTTATTTTTGATGGAATTATTGACAGGTCTCTGCTGTTTAACACGTAATCCAAATAATCAGTGAAACCTTGTAAACAATGTTTGCGGAGACAGAATAAAGTTAACAAATGTAACCGCGTGACGCTCCACAGATGGTTTCTAATGATTCAACACACTAAATAGTGGAGAAATACCAAATACCTTCATTTGAGTCTTATTTAATTAGTTTTCCCTACAACAGCCACGTGTAAATAATGATCCGTAATGTGGATATAAAGAGTAAGTGGATACAAGACAGATGAGAGAACAACTTGTTGTTGTACTGCAGTGACACGTTAAAACCAGGAAAAGACAACACAAACTAAATCTAACATAACATCTAATCTCATATTCCGATATCGATGTAACGTCCTCGCCGGCGGCTCCACGCCAGTTCTCCCCCATTCCGGTGCTGTGAGCCCTAAAGCTCCTGAGGCCCGGAGGCCCGGAGGCCCGGAGCCCCCCCCCCCCCCCCCGGGGAGGCGTCCGTTCAGTGGGTAACACATTATGTCACACCGACCGCGCCGTGGACTCTCCGGCAGAGCAAGGCTGCTTGAGTAGAGAGAGAGAGAGAGAGAGAGAGAGGTTAGATAACACAGATAGGTACATCATGTGTTTAGTTGTCTCACCACCAACTTCGTTCTCCACCTCCCCGTCTCACTTTATCTCCCTCACAGCACTCAGTTTGCCTCACCTCAGCTTTTGAACATAATGCATGTTAACTGCTGCAGCGCACACACACACACGCACACGCACACACACGCACATACACACACACACACACAAACACACACACACACACAGACACACACACACACAGACACACACACACACACACACACACACAAACACACACAGACACACACACACACACACAGACACACACAGCCACACGCACGCCACAGTTCTCTGTCTCTCTGCAGGACCCTTGGGATTTAGTTACTCACACTCGATCTATACTTCTATCAGCAGGGCATCGCTCTCTCTCTCTCTCTCTCTCTCTGTCTCTCTGTCTCTCTCTCTCTCTCTCTCTCTCTCTCTCTCTCTCTCTCTCTCTCTCTCTCTCTCTCTCTCTGTCTCTCTCTCTCTCTCTCTCTCTCTCTCTCTCTCTCGTGTCGTTGCCGAGTCCTCCCGCTGGGGGGCGCTGTGAGGTGGGCTCCACCATAACATCTGCTGTTTGCAGATCTGTGATTTTCCCTCAGGACTCGTGGTTGTCAGTCATCCAGGTCGGGTAATGCAACATTTATTACCAACAACAACAACAACAACAACAGTCGGGTTCGCTTTGTGGCAATAAATAAAAGTACCGTATTAAAATGTCATTATCCTCATGTTTGGCATGAACACCTGACTGTTCACCTTAACTGAACTATTAAATCTATTTTAAGGTGTACATTAAAGGATGGTTTTCTTGGTTATGTGCATATATATTAAATGTAATTAACATTTTACAATTGTTTAATTTACCTCAAAACAGTGGTTTAAATACCCAAATACTGTTAAGAATATAACTTCCTTAATTTTCACCTGAAATCTTGAACTGAAATTCCAATAAACCCAAATGATTTCCTTAAAAAAGTCAACTTAAACATCATACTCAAAGGTTTTTTTTAGTTAAATATAACCCAAACATTAATGGCAAAGCCGGCAGACTCTTCTCATTAAGATCCTCTGCTTTTATATATATATATATATATATATATATATATATATATATATATATATATATATATATATATACACACCACTCATCATTTATTTATTTAGTTTATTTCGTATTTAACTTTTCATTTCATTGATTATTCTTGTTTTTTTATTCTTATTATATTACATGTTATACATCTATCTATCTGAATCTCATCTAATCTCTCTGGAAATGTAATATACGAGCAGGAAATACAATTCATTCTTACGTAATGCAGTTTTATTGGCCATCAGCAGCATTTTATGACCTAAGTCCTCACCATGCAGCTCCGCCCTCAGACTACACAGCTGTGTGATAAGAAAGAAAGACTTACCTTTAGAAGTGCATTTGAATAGATGTTCATCTGATGGGCATAAAGGAGGTTTACACTTTACATCGAGGCACACAGAGTCCTGAAACAAAAAGTACCCGAACAACACTGATGCATTTCCACGTGCACCAAGTGGCTGCAGTGGTGAGACGACCCAAACATTTAAAGCAATGGTAATGTTATAATAAATAAATTATGCATTTCCTTGTAACAACTGAGCCTAATGGAAACTGGAAAGGAATTCATTATTAGCCATTGGTTCAGGGGGAGGGCTATATATATATATATATATATATATATATATATATATATATATATATATATATATATATATAAAAAAGTATGATATAAGTATGATATATATATAAGTATGATATATTATATATTATATAATATAATACATAAGGATAATATATAATATATATATATATATAAGTATGATATATTATATTGTATATATAATATAATATAATATATAATATAATATATATATTATATATAATATAATATATAATATATAATATATATAATATATATTATTTTGTATTATTATATATTATATTATTTGGTTTAATTTCTTTGCTCTACTTTTTTTGTCTGGATAGCATTGCTTCTGACTTTACATATTTACAGGTTTAATTCCTGCAAGTTGGTTCACTACATTCAGGAAGCATGGCAATAGTTTATATTTTTTATTCTCGTTGGTTAAAAGCGTTGCAATGTTTTCGTCACGTTACCTCACCTTTTTTTTTTCTTTTTTTTTTTTGTGTGTGTGTGTGTGTCTGCAGCACGTGTGGAGCGAGAGCGAGGACTGCCTTCCCTTCCTCCAGTTGGCCCAGGACTACATCTCCTCCTGTGGGAAGAAGACCCTGCTGGAGGTGCTGGAGAAGGTCTTCACGTCCTTCAGGCCTGTAAGGGAACAAACTGTCATTTTCCACACACACACGCACACACACACACACACACACACACACACACACACATCACACACTCCGTCACAACCCCCGATACGTTCTGTTCTCTCTCCGGTACGAACAACTCCACCCGGAGTTATGACATTTTTTTATGTTATCTTTGCTTATTGGCAAATGTTACAAAACAACAAGCAGATTATAGAACATAAGAATATTCTTGCTTTTTCACATGTGAGAGTACTTTTATTTTCATGCAATCTCACGTTTAAGGAGTGATTTGCACCGCTTGACATTTTTTTTCCACAAGCTATTTTTTTCTTCTTTTCTCGTAAATAGAAATGGAAGAATGAAAACCACACTAATTAAAGATCTTTAAAAAAATCACTATAAACTTATTTTTACATTACCCAAAAATTCCATGGAATCAGCGAACATTAATTATGTGTATAAGGTAATTGTTAAGGGCATCTTCAATGAATAATGAATGAAGAAATTAGTGGATTGTCACATATCATTTATATTAATGTATACTTTTTAATAATAAGTATTCCCAAAAGGTCTTTGATGCGTTTTCAGGGGTAAAGAAAGAATTAGTTAAGGGTATTTTAAGGGCTTGGTATAAGAAAGTAAGTGAAAATACAATGAACACCAGGCCGTGGATCACGTTCTACCCGCCACCGAATGTTAACGTTAATAAACAAGACATCCCTAAAAGTGAAAGCACTTGTGTTTTACACACACACTGAACACACACACACACGTCTTCATGTTACAACCTGTATAACTCAACCTGCTCCCCCCCCCCCCCCGTCAGCTGCTGGGTCTGCCCGACATAGAAGACGACAGTTTCGAGCATTACCACGCTGACATGGAGGGGGAACCGGGGCCAGACCACCAGCAGATGGGGGTCAGCCAACAGTGATTCCCCCCCCCCCCCCCCCAACCCCCCAAGAAGAGGCCTGCGGCTGTGGGGGCGAGCGGCTCATCGACGAATCGACCCAAACACACACACTTACGGCCAACTCGCTAACCAATGCACCGCCATGTTCTTGAATGTCTCAGTGGCTTTTGCTTCCCAAAGAGTGCACTCTGTTGACCCCTGCCCCTCCCCCGCCCCCCTCCAACACACGCACACACGCACACACACACGCACACACACACACACACACACATTGGGGCTACATGAGCAACTATCGTAATCATTCACTATCTGGTTAGTTAAGCAGCAATATTACATCAGCCTCAGCTGGCTTTGTTATGCAGAAAAACAGTCAGCTGTTACCGCAATGCACACATTCCTCCCCCCCCCCACCCCCCCCCCACACCCCCCACCCCACCCTGTGGCTTAGGAGATGAATGTGACGGATAACCTACTTTCTCTGCCTGTCAGTTGACACAGAGGATGCCCCAGAGCTATAGTTTAAATACAAATGGGTGAAAGCTGACGGTTTGTGGCCGCTTGAGGCGACTGGAGTGTTGCAGATAAAAGGAGGGAAGGAAGGAGGGAAGGAAGGAGGGAAGGAGGAGGGAAGGAAGGAGGGAAGGAGGCGTAACGTTTTTTCCACTTTCACGGAGGGGAACGGGGAGGGAGCCGAGACATAGAGTCAGATGGGGGGGAAGCTCTCGGAGCTATCCGGTTTCAAACACACGGTTAAAATAGTCTTTGTCTCTAGGTTATAATCGAAAGCGTTGTGTTTTTTTTGTTTGTTTTTTTACACCTCGTGTGGAAATCAAAGTGTGCAGCTTCACGGTAGCATGGCTCATTTCTAGAGGTGTGTTTCTTAATGTTTCTAAGGTAGTGCACCTCAAAGAAAGTTAAACGTCATGAGGTCGTTTTTTTTTCTTTTTCTTTCCAAATCAATGTTACTGTCACGTGACCATCAAAACAAAAGGCCCGTGCTGCAGCTTATAAGCCCTTCTCCATTTGGGGTGTCTCGCCGTCACGTGACACCTTCGTTCTTCTGTCCCGTATAGTCGTCCTGGTTGTCGGTGGTTTTCGGCAGTTTCGTCCTCTTTTCTCAGCACAATTCGATGAGATACCCTAAATCTAGAAAAAAAGAACTCGAGTTTTTATCCCCTTAACCACAAAAAAACAAAACATTCATATTAAATATACACCCAAATCCCTGATTGGTATGACAGGGGGGTGGGAGAGGAGATATTTACTGACGGACACCCCTTTTCGCCTGCTAATCTCACAGTGTGTTGTTGTCTGTCACATCCAGTGCACTGCAATGCTTCAGGCCTTCAACCACCCACAAGCGAGACTGTTTCAGAGGTTTTTATCTTTAGCCTGTTTACTTTGGCTTGTAAATGTGTGTCTTTTTATTGCCTGTTTGAATGTGTCTCATGCAGTGTATCTTCTGTGGGTCCTCCGGTGTGTGTTAAATTGTTCAATAAACCCGCGTGAACGGCGTTCGTATCGTGTTGTTGTTTCTTCTCTTGTTTACGTTAATGCAACACAAAAACAACAAACAAGGAGGTTTTTCTCTCCATGTCAAAAGAGTGGACTGGTGACCTGCCGCCAACAGCACGGCCCGCTGGTGTTACTGGGATTGACGTCACGTGCCACCTGACGGGGGGCGTGAAGCTGAAACAATGAGGATGCCACTGCAGACCGGAAGCGGTGTCTTGACCTTCAATGTAAAAGAAAATCACAAAAAAGATGTCCGTTTTTGAGGTTTATGTACTTCTTTCTGCTTTTGCGATAGTTACATTGCATATTAAGATTTAAAATATGATGCACTTTTACAGATCAATCCTCCTCATATACAGTATATGGATTAAACCACGCAGAAGTGTATGAAGCAGTTAAAATGAGCTCCACCTACCAACTGCATTATTTAAGTATCTTTTGTTAATGCACCAATACGATGATCCAATAATCTGTGGGGGGGAAGAAGTCTTCTGATCCGTTTATTAAGTAAAAGTATGAATACCTCAAAATAGTAATACTTTAGTACAATCACTTAATTACTTTACACAACTGCAGTGGCTACATACAGCCTTAGTCCAATTCTCTACTACAGTGACTTCCGGTTCTGTAAAAGGTGCGTTCACGACTTTTATTTTGAAGGCGGTGTCATGGTGAACTCATGGGTAGTTTGACGTCGCCGCCTCGCAGAGAGGAGGAGGAGGAGGAGGAGGAGGAGGGCAATCCCTGCTTTTATTTTTCTTTCCAGACGGCAACACAGTTGAGCACAAAAAACAACAAAAAACGTGCACCGGACGCGCTGCGAGGCAACACTTGCGCCAATGTCCTCGCCCGAGGTGGAGAAACGCACGACTTTTATCTGAAGAGATTTTTTACTTTTATATTTTTTATTTTTTTCAAACAAAAAAAAGGGGAAGGGCTCTGCCAAGAAAAAAACAACAAAAACAAACAACCATTTGGACATGATGTTACGCTTCAGAAAGTGCGCACTTTACGCACCATGACAACTTTAGGATGTTGGATCACCTCGCCGTCGTTGTTGTTGTTGTTATTGATGTCGTTCGCGTGTTAGGCTTCGCTTCCTTTGTTGGTGTCAGGTTTTTTTCAGAACTCACTGAAACCATGTGTCGTGGCTAAATACTTTAAACACACATATACACACACACACACACACACACACACACACACACAAAGACTCGAGGCAGCATGGGGGCCAAACAGAGCAGCCCCGTGTTTGATGGCAGAACTCGGGCTTATTCCAGCTCCGATCTCCCATCTGGAAACTCCAGCGGAGGGGGACGGATTGCGGGGTTTAGGTACACCAATGGACCAGATGGCCCCCGGATCCGTTACACTGGTGGAGGGCCAACCAGCTCGGGTCTCAGTATACCGGCTGGCAGCAGGTCAGGCTCACACGTACTGAATCAGAGCCTCGATGGCACGGACGGTGACGAGGAGAGCGAGCTGCCACCTGAGGGCCACCGGTTGCTCATCGGGTCCCTTCCGGCCCACCTGTCCCCTCACCTGCTGGGAGGTAAGATCGTTAACAGTAACTTCATAACACATATGGAAAGAAGTCAGTCATATGCAAACCAGTAATCTGTTATTGCTCTGTGCCCTTTTTTTAAGAACTTAAAAATAACAATAATTGTTATTGTTTGTGGTTTTTAGTACACTGTTGAGTGTCCTTATCTTATCCCGAGGGACATTGTTTCATCTCACGTGGCATAACTGTAACATTTCTGGTGTTATTACTGTGCTTATGACACCCCGGTACCGTTTAGAGTCAACATGTCAGCTCATGTTGAAGATATGATAAGCTATAGGCTGCCCATTACTGTCAAAGTCGCTTAGTATTTTTCCATTCAGACACATAACACCTGGCGTATGGTAATAGCAGTCTGATGACTGACTGAGCCCTTTGTTTAGCACTTTTATTGTAGCCACAGGTGGCTGCGCCGCACTTCACTGTCTCCTCTCGCCTCTAAACATGGCCGGTGTTTTTCTCTCCGACTGAGAAGGAAGAGTGCATTATGTAGGTCAGCGGAGAAGAGCTTCCTGCTGGTTACACATAGTCTGACACGTGCACACAAACACTTCCTGAATGTGCAAGTTTGTCAACCGGTCGGTTGTCAACAAAACAAAAAACAAAAAAGGACTGTCATTGGAAGAAGAAAAAAAAAGCTCCATTTTACAGTGTGTTTCCTGAATCCTTATTGACGTTGGAGCTCAATTTCCTCCTCCTTCATAACGTGGGTCAATAAAAAAATAATAATTTCCTGTAAATTCCCAGATGAGGACGTCCTATAACCACTTTAATAACCTCTGCTCCTCAAGTCCATGTGATTGTTTCCCCTGCAGGCCTGACATCGTGCGCCCACAAGATTACCCTGCTTCACAAACACATGACACCACGCACAACACGAGGCTGCACACCAGACGCGGAGATAATCACCGACCGCACATATACAGCATTTGTTGTCACCCTCTCGACCGAAAGGTGTTATAATGCGAGACAGAACGCCGGGTCAAGCGGGTCAAGCGGGCCCGCGTGGCGTATCAATATTTATGCAGCTGAGGAGATGCACAGGGGCGGGGGGGGGATTTATAACCGACTTTGTACATTTCATACACGCGGTGCATAAAGTTGTTTACAGCCGACAGAGAGCGAGACACCATGCGGGTCTACGCGAGATCAAACTCATGACGGCTGTCCCCCGCGCCCTCTGTTGTCTACATATCAATAAAAAGTAATGAGAGAGAGAAGTTGGCACCTCATGTTCTTCCCTTTTTGTGTTTTTTTTTCTTTTCTTCCGCAGGCTTCCACTGTCCCGTTTGCTCCAAGTTTATGGCCTCGGACGAAATAGAGAAGCACCTGCTCATGTGTTTCAGCAAAACGCGGCTCACCTACAACAGTAAGGAGGGGGGGGTGAAAGTACAAAGAGGGTTTCGGGCCCGCAGCTTACACGTTAATCTGTTATTGTTCGGGTTTTTGTTAATTTTTGTTCAAAATAGACGCGCGAGAAGAATGCGGCCAAACTGAACAATGGTGAATGCTGGTGTAGATCAGATGCTTTACTGAAATAGAAGTCGCAGTAGCTTAATGTAAAAAGATAGATGGTAGAAGTATAAGGTAGAGTGGAGGTCATCCAGTACAAGTACATCAAAGTTGTACTTGAATGCAGTACAAACATTCGCTCTGTTCCCTTCCTTATAGTCACAATGCTGAGTCGTATTGTTTCTGCAACTGGATCGCGAGGATGATCATGAATTAATATATATAATATATATATATATAAGTCTCGCATTAAAAGGATTCGTAGATAGACTGCAGAGGAACTCATTAGCCACAGAGATACACCCGTACTGGACGTTACGCAATGTGGTCCATGCCGATATGCAGCCGCCTATATGTATTTGTGTGGACTGTGTTTGACTTCCTGCCGGTAACACACACACACACACACACACACACACAGGAAAAAGGCAAACACTGACACATGCACAGTGCATGCAGTTCACAGACTGCTCGGTGTGCGCCGGTGCAGTCGTCCCATTATCATTCCCTCTCAAACAATGCACATTTTTCACTAGAGTCTCATCTTACCTGTCGTGCAGGATTCATTTTTATGAAATGAGCACATAGAAATCCACAAAGAGTTACTAGTTACTCCTTCGCCTCAGGTGTTTGACGCTCGGAGCCCCGTCGCGGTTTAAAATACAGGCAAACATGCCACACTAAATCATACCTGTCATTGAAATGTGCCACCGAGCAGTTGTATAAAGAGGATAGCACAAACTAAAACTATGTTCCAAGTAACACAAGCTACTCCCCCACTGGAGACGGGCTGGACTTTCTGAAGAGGGACACCCAGGTTCTCATCTGGGATTCTGGTACCACGGGTTGAACGGATGGTTTGCGCAGGATTCGGTGACTGCGCTGAACATCTGACGCACGGGTTTTGGTGTGCGAAGACGACTCTTCCCTCAGTTTGTCTCATATTATCTTTCTTAGAGGACATCCTGTCCAGAGACTCTGGGGAATGTGCCATCTGTTTAGATGAGCTGGAGCAGGGAGACACCATTGCCAGGCTGCCCTGCCTCTGTATCTACCACAAAGGGTAACTAACACACACACACACACACACACACACACACACACACACACATCAATAAACAGATTGTGGTTGGAAATAGTTTGAGGAAATGCACAAAATGCACCCAGTGTAAACAGTCAGGACTTCCAAAAGCAAACTAAAGCTTCATTTTTAGAATAGAAACATCAGACATCGGTCTTCTTTTTGAGAGAAAGAAAAACAAGCGTATATATATCTCACACTGTCAAATTATTCCTGTAATACAGATGTTACTAGCTTGTCAATAGCGATGCAATAACTGTATGTATGTAAAAAGTACACGTATTCACCGTGGAGTAACTTTGGGGCCTTGAATTTGACATTTTAGGGCCCTCGCCATCTTGGTTTTAGTAACCAAAAGAGGGCGGAGCTAAGTACAACCAAAATGTTGAATGAGACATTTTTTATAATAACTTTCTCTTGTTACTGCACTGTTTTGCTGTGAGTAACAAGAGAGGATTGACACCACCCTCTCGTCTGCATGCTGAATATGAAGCTTGCACCACCTTCTGGTAAACGGCTAGTTAGTCAGCTTCAAAGGGCGTTTTGTTCCCTTTTGGAGGGAGCCAATATATATATATTTTTATATATATTTATTATTTATATATATATTTATTTATATATATATATTTATATGTATGAATAAATATATATATATATAAATATATATTTTTATATTTATACATATATATATATATTTATATGTATGAATAAATATATATATATATATATAAATAAATATATATTTTTATATTTATACATATATATATATTTATATATATATATATATACATATATATATATATATATCTTAAAAAGAAATAGGCGCAGCAAGAGGTCACAACTATAATACCACTAATATCAACTTGTGAATGCAACTACCTTGATGGCAAACACACACATTGCCATCAAGGTAATTAGATCATGTATCAAATAAGAGACAATTGGATAAAAAGAATAGAGATTTCTTTTATTGTGATTATTCCAGCTAAATGTAATTCAGCTAACCTCCCACTCCTCTTCCGGTTTCAGGTGCATCGACGAGTGGTTCGAGGTGAATCGCTCGTGCCCGGAGCATCCCGCCGTCTAGGAGCTGCAGGATCCCCCCCCCTCCTCCTCCACCCCCCCCCCCCTACCTCGACCCCGTCACAACGCCTTCCGCTCCAGCCGAGCATCAACGCTCCTCGGGGATCGTAAGACATTGTTGTGCACAAACTTTTTCATACCGCCTCGCGGGGAATAGCCACGTACCTCGGTGGGTTTCTCCGAACGTCGTGGGGACGTTCAAAGAAACGCTGGTCGAGAAATTCTGTGCCCGGAAAATATGTGAATGTTCCTCGCGCCTCCTTCTGGCCTGAAGTGGGCTCGTGAAAACCTGAACCGCATGGCTGAACCGGGTGTGATTTCATAGCAGAGGACGTCTCTTTTCAGCAGAGATTTAGATGGAGAGACGGTTTCAGACGTGATCAGAAGGCTGAAGCCTGATGTTGTGCAATCTAAAAAAACAACAACAACAACAACAGCCATTCAGAGTTAGAAATGCCTTTTATTTTCAGCTTTAAGGGATGATTACAGTGTTGATCGTAGTCAGGATATAGATCTTAATTTTATCGTGAAATTGTCAAACTGTTGTTATACAAATCATGTGTCCTCGACCAAATAGTCTAACGTGAGTCAGACTTTGTTAATCATTTGTCCGTACTGGAAACCACGGTGACGTGATTGTGTAGTCGAGAGTGGTGGAATGAGAGATATAAACACATCTAATAATGATTCATGCTCTAAGGAGTGCCATAATGTGCTGCTATGTCATAGACTGGAATGTTTTTCTTATAACCTTCGAACCTTTTGTTTTATTGTTCTTTCTATTTGTACCGTCAGGTTTTGCACAACAATAAATGTTTTGTCTTTGCGTCTCGATGCCGCGTGCTAACTGGTACAAATGTTTACGCAGAGGCACAATTTATATACTTATCCTAATGAAATGGAAAATGAGTCATCCCACAATGAGATGCATTTTTTTTCTCTGTCTAAGATGGCCCGAGACGAGGAATTAGAAGAAAAGAAATTAGGAAATGAAATTGTTTTAAATGCATACAATGGATGTATAATTAACACAGAGAGCCTGCAGTTGTGGTGGAACTTCCCAAAAGGTACAAAGAAATGGTGTCTATCAAATAATTTCCACTATTACGATCACTGAAGATAAGTAATAATAATAATATTTTGAATTTATATAGCGCTTTTCTAGACACTCAAAGACACTTAAAGTAATGACTTTCTGTTCTTTAATAAGAAGAAAGCAGCGTTCAGAGCTCAAGAGAGTCCAGCGTCACCTGGAGGTGAAGCTCAGGGAGTGCAAGGACTCCTACAGGAGGAAGCTAGAGGCCGAACTCCAGCAGAACAATGTGAGGGAGGTGTGGAGCGGAATGAAGCAGATAACCGGCTTCAAGGTTGGAGGGAGACGAGCAGGGGGCTCCCTGGAGAGGGCCAACGATAGGTCAATAGGTTTAGTTTACAGCCCTCATCTGTCTCCTCCACACAACACACCTCTTGAGGAAACTTGGATCCTTTGATGTGTGCAGCAGAACAGGACTTTCCTGGAACAGATGGTGGAGAGGAGGACACCGAAGAAATGTTTGTCCATAATGGAGAACCCGGACCACCCTCTCCACCTTCTACTGCAGGGACAGCGGAGCACGTTCTCCAACAGACTGCTTCAGCTCACAAGGACAGATACAGGAGAACATTCCTGACACAGGAGAACATTCATTCCTGATACAGGAGAACATTCCTTACACAGGAGAACATTCCTGATACAGGAGAACATTCCTGACACAGGAGAACATTCATTCCTGATACAGGAGAACATTCCTTACACAGGAGAACATTCCTGATACAGGAGAACATTCCTGACACAGGAGAACATTCATTCCTGATACAGGAGAACATTCCTGACACAGGAGAACATTCCTGATACAGGAGAACATTCCTGACACAGGAGAACATTCATTCCTGATACAGGAGAACATTCCTTACACAGGAGAACATTCCTGATACAGGAGAACATTCCTGACACAGGAGAACATTCATTCCTGATACAGGAGAACATTCCTGACACAGGAGAACATTCCTGATACAGGAGAACATTCCTGACACAGGAGAACATTCATTCCTGATACAGGAGAACATTCCTGACACAGGAGAACATTCCTGATACAGGAGAACATTCCTGACACAGGAGAACATTCATTCCTGACACAGGAGAACATTCATTCCTGATACAGGAGAACATTCCTGACACAGGAGAACATTCCTGCTAACAGCAATTAGACTTTATAATAAATCTCCTCTGGCCAGATCGTCCTCAAATTGAACAACATCAATAAACTTTGCACCGCTTTCACTTTATATACATTTAGATACACTGTATACACTTTTATTTTGATCTTTTCCTTTATTATTTAAATTCTTAAATGTAATATGGCCTGCCCTGCTATTTTATTGTATTGTATATATTACAAACAAATTCCCCCCTGGGGATGAATAAAGTATCTATATATCTATCTATCTATCTATCTTATGGCAAAAGTTAGGTCATTGTATTGATTGGAGAAATGTTAGAAACATTAAATAAGTCAAAAACAAGTAGTCCATCTTCATACCAGTGTTATATGAAGATGGTCTTCTTTTTGTATATTTAGTATATTTTGATTGATAGATTTTTTGTATTATTAAGTATTAAGATTATTTATATGACGACTGAGTAAAATATCCCAGATAATCTTGATTTTAAACTCCACAAAATCATAAGATCATGAATATCATTTTTGTAATACAAAAAAAAAGGCCCACGCGTACGCGTGACGCAATCACGTCGCGCACGCGTTGTCGCCGGGTTGATGACGTAACGCGCAAAGAACGTAACATTTACGAAAAAGTACACAGCAGAAGCGGCTAACGGGGTTTTGTCTCTTCGTCGTCATCAAGCGACGTTTTCAATACGCGTTCCCTTTTCTTTCTTTTTTTTTTTAAATCAAAGGTACGTTTTTAGGTTTATTGTTCTCTTATTCTTATTATATATTAAGTTCCATTGTTTCCCCTTTTCCGGGACGTTAATTCAAGCTCGCGAGCTAACCTAGCCGTAAGCTAACGTTAGCAAACATTGCTGTCCCTTCAACGTGATGCGAGCTAACATCCTGTTTGCGTGTGTTTCAGGTGTCTGACTCGGGATCAAGATGTCGTACATGCTACCGCATCTCCACAACGGCTGGCAGGTGGACCAGGCCATCCTGTCCGAAGAGGACCGGGTCCTCGTGATCCGCTTCGGCCACGACTGGGACCCGACGTGCATGAAGATGGACGAGGTTCTCTACAGCATCGCGGAAAAGGTTTGAGTCATGTCTGCTCCGACGTGTTGTTGTTGTTGTTGTTGTTGTTGTTGTTGATGACATGAGTGTGATGTTCAAGCTTTTCCCTCAGAGGGCGACGTCGCACGTGATCCGCGTCAGAAGCCAACCAAGATGTGTTGTGTACACAAAGTTAATGAACCATAAACTGGGTTTATTCAAGAAAGAGAGGCCACTTCCCCTTTTTCTACCGGTTAAAGGTTTATTTGGAGGTGTGTGTGTTGTGATTTTTGGGCTATACACACATATACATTAAAAATTAAAGTGGCAATCATTAAGATTTCTGTCCTGGTTGATTTTAGATTTGTTTTGTAGTGTAAACAATGGAATTAGCAGTCCCGACCCGTGTGAAGCGTACTTGCTCACTTCCTCACTTTGTCTTCGTCTCCGCCCTCGCACAGTTTTAATTCCTTATTTATTTCAGTCCGTATTAAATTGCATATCGCAGTGCAGAAATGCACCGGTTAGAATCCTAAATCCTGCTTTGATATTAGTTTGAATCTGAAGTTACCGCGTTTGTGTTTTTAAGTCTTTCTCGGTGCAAAACGTCTGCTTATCCTTTTCTTTTTTTCTCTTCTTCTTTTGTCGAAGTACATTTGTTTTATGTACACTGAACATGATTCCTGTGACTTTGGATATTTATAAATGAATATTTCTGAGCGAGCGGGATCGAGGTGCAGCTTCAGAATTTAGTTTTTAAAATGAGCCCGAATGTGTTTTTAACGGCGTTTTAGTGATCACGTTTAATTTGACTACATTGTTGAAGCAGCTGAAATAATGCCGCTGAAATTCTGTTGAGACAAGCTCTCTTTGATCAAATGTATTTTATATATTTTTCATATTCAGCTGCCCCCGTCAGATTAAAGCTGAACACATATTTAAAATGTATTGTTGGGGTTGTGTTAGTCTCAGTCCGCCGCTTGTAGACCGTTTTCAGGACATGCCGCCCAAATCTATGAAAGCTGTTAAAAAGATGCGGCATTGCAATACTTTCTTTAAAGATGTAACTTTATACTCTTTTTGAAGCTCCGGTATGCTCGTTGTTAATACTGGTGCACTAACAAGGTGAGGTATTGCAGGTAACAGTAGGAATAATAGTTTCTGAAGCACATTTAAAAGCAGGCGGCTAAAGTGTCGTATAATCAAAACTAAAAACATAAAAGAACCACATCAACAGATCAGATGAATAATAAATGAAATAAAATGCTGAAAACAACAAGGCAGCTCTCGTTCTTAATCAAAAGCCAAAGAATAAACACGTGGGGGAAATGTGCTCTTGCTTGTGTGTTAAGAGACGACGGCAATAACCCAAATTATTTCACGCGTGGTCGTGCGAGCTTGCAAAGCAAATACTGTCATTTGACATCATAAAAACGTCGTCCCAAGATAATTTGTTTTGTTTAATCCATAAACTAACTTTTCCCCCGTTCAAAAATTGTACATTGACGGTTTACTATTCTGCGTACGTCCCGACAGGTGAAGAACTTCGCAGTCATCTACCTGGTGGACATCACAGAGGTGCCCGACTTCAACAAGATGTACGAGTTGTACGACCCCTGCACCGTCATGTTCTTTTTCAGGTGAGTCACGTGACGGCCTCGATTTCCAAATATCAGAACCGATGTCGTGACGTCGATTGAAGCCGGTTGCTGTACGAGGAACTTCTCTCTCCTGTATGTCACCGTTGAGGAACGACAGAACTTCAATGTTGTTGTTGTTTTCGTTTCCAGGAACAAACACATCATGATTGATTTGGGGACTGGAAACAACAACAAGATCAACTGGACGATGGAGGACAAGCAGGAGATGATAGACATTGTGGAAACGGTGTACCGGGGAGCCAGAAAAGGAAGAGGTCTGGTGGTGTCTCCAAAGGACTATTCCACAAAATACAGATATTGATTTTTATTTATTTTTTACTTCAATTTTTTTTTAGAGACATTTCTTTTTTTGGTGACATGACACACAGACGGCAAGTTACAAAAGTCACGGAAGATCTCTTTCAACATTTTTGTTTTTGCCGGTGAAACGGGACAATATTCTTATTGATGATCGTGTTACATTGAGCCTTTGGTGGGTTGTTTTTTTTGTGTACACTTGACGTTAAATTCAGTTTCAACAACAAGTTTTGTGTTGTTTTTTTTGTGTTTTTTTACACAAGTCAATTCTGAGAAACTGGTGCTCAAGAAACTAGACACAGTAAAAAGTCCCCGTACTTTATTGTAATAAACATCAATGGATATTTACAAATTAAAGTCTTTTTGCTGTAGGTCCTTTCAGTTTTTCCACTTTGTCTTTTATGTGTGACAGATGGGGGGGGGGGGGGAGTATTTCAGATCATTTATTGAGGTCAAACTATATAATTGAGGAATATTTAATGATTTATTAAATTCATTCAACAACAATTATTCCATTTTATTTAAATGGTATAGAGCCAGAGAGTGCATCTCCCTAAATTCTCCACCAGGTGGAGCCAGAGACATTTGAATTCATTCCTGTAATACTAAATCTTGTGCTTATTTTTATTTACCACTGAATAGAGTAGTTTAGGCAATTCATTTGTCGGGGACTTTATACAAATACAATAAAGAGAGTCAACCCCAAAAATAAATATGCATTTTTCCCTCTTAACTGTATTTATCAATATAGATTGTTTTGGACTATTTACACTATAGTAGGACGTTGGATATATAATATGATTTTTTTTTTTTATAGGACTTTTTCAAACATACTATACAATGAAAATGTTCAACAGATACTACAAATTACTTCTTTTTTTTTTTAAACAATTTTTTTTGTACACATTCTATGACTACTAACCCTTTTTTTCCCAATGGTGCTCAAACAAGTGAATCGTATGTTAAAAGCAAACTATGGATCGACCTAGTTTTTCCTCAATAAAAGTGCTTGCAGGGCTTGGACCAGCTGATGAATTATCCTTATTCCAACAAAAAGACAATTAAAACTCATTCTCAGCACACACAAACTCCAACTCTTAGTTGCTTCCTGTTTATTTTGCACCCCTTTTCTTACTTTTCCAACTATTAATACCGCTCCGCTGCTTCTTCATCCAAATTAAAGCCCGCAATCGAGAACCAGCATTCTGATCGCTCTACCTGAACCAACATGACAAAGCACCTACTGTAGCAAAGAAAGGGCCGTTTATATGCAATATTACTTTTATATTGATAAATTACAGGCCTCGATTCTTCCACTGGGTCTTTAGTTTCCTCACAGTTTCCAGCAGCTATCTATCAATGAGAGAACGACAGAAATAAGATAGCAAAGAAAAGAGGAAGTAGAAAGTTGACATTGGAGTCAGTGAGAGAAATACCAGTAGATGAGTCTCATTAATATTGGTTAGCTGTCAGCTCCGCCTCACGCGGCTCCCCTATAACCAGACACACCGCACACGACTCGGGGAGACGGATCCAATTCGTTGAGTGACAGATGAGGTGAAAGGGGGAAAAGAAAGAGAGAGAGATCCATCTCCAGAGAGGAGAGGATGACCTCTTCACCTCTCCTGAGCGAGACAAGGCGGGAGTCACTTGGCACAAGACCCACAATCTCAGAATCAATGCTTCTTCTTCCAGACAATTCACCATACTGTATGTCTCTGGTCTCTGGTCTCTGGTCTCTGGTCTCTGGTCTCTCTCTCTCTCTCTCTCTCTCTCTCTCTCTCTCTCTCTCTCTCTCTCTCTCTCTCTCTCTCTCCCTCTCCTCCCTCCTCCCCCCCCCCCCCCCCCCCCCCCCCCCCCCCCACGGATGGCTGAAGAACAGCTGGCTGCCGAGAGGAGGTGATGGAGGAGAGAGCTGCTGCTGCAAAAACAAAATACTCTGACCACACTTGGCTGCTCTCATCTCTTAAATATCAGATTTTTTTTTGGGGAACCAGAAAAATAAATGACATATAGCTATTTCTTTGCCTTTTTTTTTAAGCGCATAAAAAAAATCTAAAAGCTTGCGTGACCTCATCGTACTAATATGTGTACACTGGCGGGCACGAGTGTATTTACGGTTCAAAAATGTCCTCTTTCCCTGCGTGCCGGGCCTATAGACGTCCCCGCCGGGCCTCCCGTGTCCTCTCCACTTACATTAACCTACGGCCCGGCGTGCTTTTGCCTTTGTCTGGCCTGCGCCTGCAGGGCCTGTGTGTACATCATCACCGTGCCATCGGCCTCATATGGAGCGCACGCAGGGCCAAAGGCCGTCCTCCATCGGTCCATTATAATTCATATCATCATGCATTGTTGATCCCTGTTACTGTTAATCAGCTCAGCCTCAGGGGGGGGGGGGGCGAAGGAGTCTGGACCACTAAGAGTTGCCGGGAAACTCCGGTCTAGACGCACATGGAGACACGGCGAGCGTCTGGGTGTGAAGAGAGAAAGAAGACTATATAGACGACGTAGGTAATGTGCACACGCCCCTCTACAGCTTTGGTAATCCCGGATCTGTTTCCAACTGATAGTGTCTAAGTGGATCTGCACAAAGAGGATGCAGCGAGGATCATCTGGTGCCAGGGGGGGGGGGGGGGACATGCTGGCATACCTCCATCTTCTCTGTCTTGCTCTCTCCTCCCCCTTTTTTTCCTCGTCTGTCACTTTTCCATGTGGGTGGGGGGTGGGGTGAAGGGTGAAGGGCGATTGCCAATTCTCTGTGACACCCCACCCACCCCCCACCGCTGCAGCTTCCCCTATTGGCACTGGTGCAGACGCACACACAATGTGTTCACCCCTTGTCCCTTTGCCCGGTAACTGTGCGTCACATGTCATTTTGAAATGAAAGGCGGGTGTCACGGTCATCCTGAATCATGGGGTGGGGCTCGTGAGCCCTAAAACTAAGTCGTGGAGCCCCTTTAATGACTTCTCTACACGCGTGCACACCAATGAAATACTTTCTGGGTACAAAGATGGAGGAAAGAAAGGGGGGGGGGGGGAAACGAATGTGCATTTAAAGGGAAACCTGCAAATGAATTAGTGTCAGTACTTTTGTTTCAAATCGCCCAGTAAAAATATTTAAAAAAGGGGAAAGAGACCAGTCGGCTTATGGAGGAGATGCACTAGTTTGATCTGACTTTCTCGAGCCTTTTAAACATTAAAAGAGCCTTTTGTCTTCGGTATGCTCGTATTCCAGCTGTGTTTAATCTTTCCTGTACGCCCTTCTTTAACTTGTCCGCCCCATAAACCTCCATCTCTCCTCTCGGGTTATATCACATGTCTCTTTACGTAACCGGAAAACATCGAGACTCACCTCTGCCGTAACAGTCTGCGTTCCCTAATGCCTTCAAAGGGAATGCCCGTCGAGCAACGTGATGGAGAGATGCGAGGAGATAGTTCACAGTTAAATATTCGGGGAGAGGAGAGCAGGAGGCTCATCTCCCAATCTAGATCCTATATGTATCTGATCTATTTTCATATAAGATCTGCAGCGGGGGCGTTACCGTGGGTTTGAGTTGTGTCCCCCGTGGGGGAATTACTCAGAGTAAATGAAGTATCGCCATCAGGTCGGCCCAGATTAAGAGCAGATGTTTCATGCTGATAATATGCTGAAACAAACACACACACACACACACACACACACACCAACAACCCTCTTGCCTGCCTCCTTTAGATGCTGACACACTTAGCAGCCGGGTGTTGTGTTGGTTTAATTCCCTTCTCTTTACTCCACTTTGGGACCTGTGACTAAATGGATTGGCATCTCTCTTCCGGCGTCGTTCCCAAAGGGGTGTCATCCCTCCATCTGTGACAAGATGGGGGTCGGTGAGGGGGAGTGGGGGGGTGTCCAACGCCGGCGCGCGGAGAGGAGCCGTGTTTACGCTGACGCCGACGTGTACCGTAAACACGGCGAAACAAACACACGCACACACACACACACACACACACGAGGCCTCCTCGCGCTACGTAGTCACCTCAGAAGCTTCGTGCCCAATTAGCACCTGGCCAGTCTCCTCACAGCCAGACCCGGGGCCTCCTGCTGCACCAGGAGGTGTGACGCCGAGAAATGCTCCAGCTGAACACACGCACACACACACACACACACACACACACACACACACACACACACACACACACACACACACACACACAATTGTATCTGTTCCCCGTCACTTGCACAAGAAACTGAGACTCCGTACCTTCCCACACACTCTCTGTCACACGCCACACACTCGGACAGACTCTGAACTTTGTAATTGACGCTGATCATAAAAATATTAAATTACACGTTTTTTTTTTTTTTAACGTGAAGTGTGTTTAACTTTTGCATATTTTGCATATTTGACCCATATCCCATCAAAGTCTTTTTTACAGGCTGAAGACTACGAGTGTGTGACACATCCGATTCGCCAACCGAACACTCAGAGGTCAAGTTGCATTGTGGGTAATGTAGGCGTCGGGAAGAAGAATGAAAGAATGTATCTGTGGTGCTGCTGCTGCTGCATCCATTATGAGAAGAACCAATGATACATGTGTGGAGTACTCTTTCAATTTGAGTTTACGAGTTCCCTAATTTTGTGTTATAAGCCTCATTTTTTGTACTTTCATCAGTTTTCTTTTCTCAGCCCTCGGCAACGCCTCTTTATTCTACTACGGTGACATTAAAGGGTCACTCCACTGATTCTACACGGTTTACTCGTCATTGGACGTCTCTTCTGTGGCCGTGGAGGAGCTTCGACTTCAAAGGCAAAAGAAAAAAAAGACACAATCAAGTTGCATTATGGGAAGAGATGATTTTCCCCTCCATATTTGTCTTTGTCCACCAACTTCACGTATGTAAAAAAAAACATAAAAACTCCACCCCTTTAATAACTTCGGTCAATATTGGCCTTTTTTACTAGAAATTGCACCTGATTTAAAGGATGCAAAGCTTTTTTTTTTGATTAGTGAAAGCACTGTAAATGCAGACACGATTACAATTAGGACATATGATCTCTGTGACGATTAAGTGCTTTGATGCTCCACTGATCAGCTGTCGTTGCGTTGGATCTGTTCTCACGATGGGATGGAAAGACTTGTAAGTATTGCGGTCTGAATGCAAAAAAATAACATTTATAAATGTACAGAAATCAGACGTTTCTGATCCAATTAACCCAGGTTTTAATGGATGGTCCCTCTGTCTGAGTTCGGTTTCTTTCTGCAACGACATTCAGGGAGCAAAAAAATGTAACTTTGAATCTTTGGTGTGAGAAAACGATGCAACAAAATGCACTTCTGAAAATCACACGGTCCCCCATCACCCTCTCTCCCTGGCTATCTCCATCCCTCCTCCTCCTCCCTGTTGATGATGAACTCATCTCTGCTCCTTCACATCATCTCCCCCCCCCCCCCCCCCCCCCCCCCCCCCCCCCCCCCCCCCCCCCCCCCCCCCCCCCCCCCCCCCCCCCCCCCCCCCCCCCCCCCCCCCCCCCCCCCCCCCCCCCCCCCCCCCTACCTGTCTGCCTGCGCTGGTACGGCCACCCCTTTTCTGCCTCTGTCAATGTATTTTGCCCTTATAAGGAGAGAGCACAGGCAGACCGTACTAACCGCGTGAGCTCAGCGGGGGTGTCGCCGGGGCAGGGAGACCACAGCGTCTGCAACGGGGTGCGATAGGAGATGGATGGAAGAGAGTGGATGTGGAGGGGGGGGGGGGGGGGGGGGGGGGGGGGGTTATCAATGACTCTAAATAAGAGGACCGAAATAGGCACAAGGGAGGAGGAGGAGAGGATGGAGATCGGAGAGAGGACGGAGGTTGAGGTGCCGTTACTAAGCGACCGCCCGGCAGCATTGACCTTCCCGGGGTCAAAAGAGCCAAAGTCGGGTCCCACGCATGTTTTACAAATCTCTCGTTTTCTCATCTCCGAGGCCGCGTGCAGCGTCCGCGTGACGCCGGCTCACCGGCTGCCGACGCACTCATCGACACGGAGGTCTAACATTTGGCTGGTGAGAGTCACGGAGGCAGAGTGTGGGCTTCAGGACGTCTGTGGGTGCAACGTGACGGGGTCCGGGCTTCAGATGCTTCGTTACAGAGACGAATAGGACGCCCCTTTTGACTCACACAAAAATAATGAGCACGTTCAAGTTTATTATCTGGTAAAAGGGTATCGTACAGGTGTAGCGTAACATTGCCCCCAAAAAAATTACGCAAACGGCAACAGAAGCGAAGATATTGTCTTTTTTTTTGTACTGCAAAGCCTAGCATCTGCATTACCCACAATGCAACGCCCGCAGTTTGGTTGGAGATTCAGAAGTGTTATGTCAGAAACGGAAGAAAATAAAACGTAACCCTGCTGCGTCAGGCCGTGGTGGCCAATCACGTCACGGCGATCAGGCCCGAAGACGCCCACGGGAAGAAGAGAGAAGCTCCAGTTTAGAAACCATCCACCACGCATCCTCTTCACTTTTAAAAAAAAGAAAAGATGTTTGTTGTTTTGTTTTTTTTTGCAATCTGCTGACGCAGACGGACGATCACACGTAGGAGCCGCGTCGCGCCAAGCAGCACGGCGTCAGAGGTCAGAGGTCAACATGGACGTTTAAAATATTTAAAGTGACTGGATAGAATCAGAAATAAGTTTTCCCCGAGCTTCGATTTTCTCGCCCCCCCTCTTGCTCTTCGAGTGCGTCTCACCTTAACGGTGCACTTCACTCCTCCTCATAATTCATAAGACCGGCCTTAAAAAAATAATAGACATTTGTATAAATAATCCAAGGTGCCGCTTGGCAATACTGCTCAGCTATTAATATTTCAGCTATAATTATTATTTTTCTTTTTAAAAAGACAGCGCTTCCTCGTTTTTTTCACCTTATAATCAATACGGGTAATCAAAGTGAAAAATGCTTTCAATTTCACAGCTAATACAAAGTGTTATATAGTCGTTATCAGATGAAGAGCACGAAACAGAGACCTCTGTGCAATGAAGCGAGTTAATGAGCGGCTTAGACGCAATTAATTCATATTCACGGGCGACGTGTGCTGTATACAGTCGCCTTCTCTGGAGGTAAACTTTCCCTAGGAGCTTATGCAAATTCACTTACTCACCATCCTCCCTCAGTATCCTTGGATACCAGCTATTTATTCATTTTGGTCTCCTTCACTGCAGAGCCGCTGTCTTTCAGAGCAGGCGATGATCATGTGACACACGCACACACACACACACACACACACACACACACACAGAGATAATTGAATTTCACGGCGTGGCGAGATGTGAACACTTTATCTGTTAGCTTGAGTTCAGTTGGTCAGAGGGAACCAACACAAGGCCGCACATCAAAGATGATGTTTATTCACAGACAACCGTCAAAACTTCCCCCCCCCCCCTTTTTGTTTGTTTCAAAGAGAACATCTGGTCCTGAGCATTTCATTGAGTCATTGGGGGGGGAATACTCCAGTTTGTCACAGTTGTGAAAAACTGGAGTATTCGATTGTTTGAAAGCCGTCCAGATTTTTGGATGCACTGATTAAATAAATGATCTCATTGGAGTTGTTTTTCCCCCAAAAAAATTATGGAAGAAATGGCATCATTGGTAAGACGGGGGGAGTGAGGCCAGTGGAGTCACGCGGTCAAAACCCCCCCCCCCCTGCTGATGCCTCGGGGCTGGTGAGGGTCACGGTTGACCTGCTGTGCACCCAAAAACCAACAGATGCCATTTATGTGCTGCAGAAGCCTCCGATTTCAGGATGTGACAGATGGGTGCAAACCTACTTGTTTCCTGGAGGTAGGAGGCTGAGTGCACATTTGGTGGGGGGGGGGGGGCAGAAACAATCACTAAATACAGTACGGCACAAACAGACCGAGATCTCACACCAGCTTTATAACAACCTCCCACTCCATGAGCTCTGGCGACTCTGACGTTGTTGGTTCTGCTCCACTCCTCCGGCCTTCATCTGTCTTTCTCCCCCGAGGGAGAGAAACTCTCGTTTCATAAACACGTGTTTCATAAACTAAAAAACTAAAAACGCCCTCACGCCGACGACAAAACAGGAAGCGCTCGCCGTTCTTTCCTCCTCCGTCGACTTTGATCTCCCCCCTCTCGTCTTTGCGGCGCTCAGTTGCCGGCTGACACGAGGGTGTCAACCGTGCCGCGGCGCCCCACTTCCGCGTCCGCAGACGGCCTGCAGGTGCCTTCTGGTAGACGGAGAACGGCACAGGAGTGTGTCTTTGAATGTGCGCCAGGAGAATATATGTCTGTATCGAGCGGGCTGAAATATATACTTCACCTGTACTTACACTATAACACGGTTCAATGGGTCGACGTCTTCAGAGCATCCGACGCTCGCACGTGATCACGAGCTCCGTTTGTGGAGTTGTGCAAGTGGCAGTCAGAAGATCCGCCGCAAAAAAAAAACAGGAAGAACCATCGTATTTATTGTTCGTCGTTATAAAATACATCCCCCCGGGGTTTTCATTTTTTCCCGGTTGAGCATGATGATCAACACCACGTGTAGCTGAATAACGGTATTGAGGAACATTGACAACAAATGCATCAGACGTTGGTGACTTTAGAGAGTGAGGAGGAGCTCGTAGCCTGCCAGTGACCACGCTCAAGCTAAGCGCTGGTATTATTAGCTACTAGCGTGCTAGACAGACTGTTGTTCACGAGGGCTTCAAACCCTTTTTCTAAATGAACTCTCCGTGTAGGTTTTCAATGTGATTGCATCTTTAAGCTCGTCGTATTCCCACGACAAGCGTCCGTCTTCTCGAGCTCATTTGACCCGACGACCCGTTTAAATATTTATATATTCTGCAGTGGGGAGAGTGCATCAACTGGACTCCCCAAATACACACAAACCCGATTATAAAAGGGCACCGGGTCTTCTATAATAGCGAGGATCCTCCTTGACATATGCCTTTTTTCTATCCCTAAAGGCCTAACCCTCAACCTCCGCCTAACTGAACCTGAACCGTACAAGTCGGACTCCTCAAACAGGTCTGGAAGAGCCCAAATGTCCCGTTGCTTTAACCTGGTAAGCCAATCGTTTCTTTATAAATGCCTTCACGCCGCCTCTAACCACAGATAAAGTGCATTTCCTTCCCCTCTCTGCAGCGCAGTACAGCGAGCGATGCTCGGCAGTCACCCACGCAGTTTGCAAAAATACCCTCCTGCACATCCTTACTCACCGTGATTCACTTTCACACCGCGAGGACAGGAAGAGTCACTCTGCCACTGAAACAATGTCAAACACAATTCAACTCAGCAACACACACAGAGTGCCCCCTCCTCTTATTGCCAGCAGGCTATAGTGGTATAGACGTTAGTCAAAGGGGGAGGGGGGTTTTGTGAGGACATGCTGCATGTGTGTGTGTGTGTGTGTGTGTGTGTGTGGGGGTCTTTGTGAGCGAGCGTGGTAGGAGGAGGAGGAGGAGGAGGAGGAGGAGAGGGAGGGGGACATGGCGTTCTATTTCTCATGGACCAACAGCTGCTGCCTTTAGTGCAGAGAGAGCGAGCAGAGAGGAAGAGGGAGGGCTGCGTGGCGTGAGGCAGTGCGTGTGCTCAGTGTTTAGGTGAATCCACAGCCCTCTGGCTCACAAGGATAAAGGAGTCTCTCCAAGGAAGACGGAGAACAGCAACGCAAGGACCCTTTTCCCCCCCCCCACCCCTCTTTTTTTCTGCATCCTCTGTCTTTCTTTTCTTTTCATACTCCGACGACGAGCCAACCAGCGGGGCTGGTGTCTGCAGTTTTTTTTTTGTTGGTCTCTTTTGTTTCCCCCCCCCCCCCTCCCCTCCCCCTCCTCCCCCACCCCCCCCCCCACCCCCCCCCCCATCCGTGTTTCACCCTTCGGTCCAGAGACGAGGAAGGACGAGCAGAGTCCGAGGCATCATCCTCCCCTCCTGCACGCCCAGCCGGTAAGCTGAGCCATGCAGCGGCTCTCTCTTCGCTTTTTTTTCCTTCTTCTTCTTCTTCTTCTTCTCCTTCTCTTCATCTTGTCTCTCGCCATCCCTCCATCTATTCAGTTCTGATAGCGTAACGGGGCCTTACAGTCCCACCCTGCAGCTAAAAGAGAGGCTGCGAGCCGGCTTTTCCTAAAAAAAAGGGAGGCTGAGCCTGGAGGATGGATGTGGGTTTAGACGCTGTAGACTGGTGCTTGGTTTAAGAGAGAGAGAGGGGAGGGGGGGTAGGGGGGGGTTGTTTGGCTGAGGGACCGTGCTAGTGCCCGTGGGAGAGAGGACTGGATGTGGGGGACTAGCGTGGGTCAGTGATCCCGAGGGAATCGGGGGAGCGTGGAATTTGGCCCGGAGTCTTGTCCTCTTCCTCTGCAGCGCTTACAGCCACCAACACACACCTCAGCCAAGATCCAGATTTTCCTCTATGTATTAGCAGGACTCCGTCAAGAGAATAAGGAGTCCACGTATAGGCTTTAATGTGTGTGTGTGTGTGTGTGTGTGTGTGTGTATTCAGTGATGGAGGATGGTTTGGTCACAGGACATATGTGACCTAGAAGCATCACAGCACATGCAATCAAACATATCTCCGTTATCACACGTTATATCAGGAGTTATTAGCATCACTACAAATGGCGTCTAATTTCACAGGAAGGTGTTCGAAGGTGTGCGTGTGTGTGTGTGTGTGTGTGTGTGTGTGTGTGTGTGTGTGTGTGTGTGTGTGTGTGTGTGTGTGCGTGTCTCTGCAAACAGCCTGCTAAAAACAATAGCCCCCTAGATTGCACCGCTGATCAGAAGGGGGGTGGGTTCATGCGACTAGAGTGGAAAACAGGGGAGGAGGGAAGGAAGAAAAGGAGGGAGGAGAAAGAAAACCTGAATGGAGGAATGAATGAACGAGGGCCTTTTTTCAGCCGCTGTTTAGTCTCTTTCAAACGTGACAAATGTCAGGCGGAGGTAAAAAAAAAAAGTGGTGTACATGACGGCGAGGGGGTGAAGCTATACCTTGTGACTCTGCGGGGAATGAGAGAGAGAGAGAGAGAGAGAGATGCCGTGGATGGAGAGATGGATAAACAGAAGGGTGGAAAGAGAAAGCATGATGAAGTGCTGTGGGTGTTTTGAGTGCGTATGGGGTGTGTGGGCGTGGAGAAGCAGGCAGGAGAGGTGTGTAATTGAGAGATCTGGTCCCTCTGTAATCTACCGACTGGTTATAACCCACGTGAGTAGATTAAATGATGATTTACTGCCATGTGGACACACACACACACACACACACACACACACACACACATCTGGTTGAGAAGGAGTTTTTGTACATACTGTACATACACATATTCATGTGTGTGTGTGTGCGTATACATATAACTGTCTAGTTGTATCATATATCTTGCCGATATATATATATATATATATATATGTGAATAAATAGAGAAAATGTATGTTTTATGTCCGTCATTATTTATTGAAACGTGTTGACATACAGTAAAGTAATACATCGGCTCCGCAGTACACCGTATGAACAGGAATCACAATATGCAGATTTGAACCCATTTACTTGTACGAATAAGCGGCAAGGTGCACGGAAATGTGTGTGTGTGTGTGTGTGTGTGTGTGTGTGTGTGTGTGTGTGTGTGTGTGTGTGTGTGTGTGTGTGTGTGTGTGTGTGTGTGTGTGTGCACGCATGCTCCAAGAACGCGAGTGTGTGTAGTTTTTTTTTTTTTGGGGGGGGGGGGGGGTTCTGTCTAAAATGGGATAGCGGCTGCGATGGTATTTACTCGGCTGTTGCTAGGACACTCCCTTTGAACATCTTAACCGAGCCTTCTCATTGGCCGGCCGCGATGATGCAAGATTCCCCTCATCCCAAACCTTTCCTGGGCGCCCATAGAAACATGCCCGTCTGCATTTCCTCCTTCTTCCTCTCGCTTCCTTCTCTGTCACTCTTTGTCTCACACCCCCTCATCTCCTCTCTCTCTCTCTCTCTCTCTCTCTCTCTCTCTCTCTCTCTCTCTCTCTCTCTCTCTCTCTCTCTCTCTCTCTTAATCGTGCACCGTCTCCCTCTATTCGTCGCTCTCGCTCCATCATTAACTCATTAACTCAATCAAACATTCTGTTACTTCCTCATCTGGTCAAAAGGATGCTCGGTGCAAAACACTTTTGACAGCTTGCGGCGGTGCAGAGGATTAGTGTGTCTCACAATGTACGCCATGTGGGGTGCAGTACATCTTATCAGGTTGCCTTAGCATGTGTCAGGAGTATCAGGGTTGACAAGGCGGAAGACAGGAGGGTTGGGTGGGGGGGTGTCAAGGTGGCAGTCATTATAGGTTCACGTGTGTGTTTCACGCCACAGATGTGTTTAATCTCATGGCTCCAGCATGTTGGTTAGTACATGTTGAGGGACTGGGATTAGAGAATAAGGAAGGGGGGGGGGGACGTTAATAATATCTGAAACCATTTTAGAGTTTTTTTACGTGCACATTGTGCCTCCTTGTGCGTGTGCACGATTGCTCTTTTTCCCCCTCTACTTGTCGACGACCACGTTGCTTTTTTCAATCCTTTGATTAAAGTACAACATCATCCGTATGTTGTCGCTCATGTGGCCAAAACTGATTTCCTTGACAATCCACATTTAATCTCGACACCCGTAATCTTGTTGACCGGCCCGACCCATCTGTCCGCCTCGGAAAACATCTGTCTTTCACACATCTGTCACTTGAGCTTTGATCCTTGCTGTCGACGGTCCTTTATTTTTGTTTCTTTTTTTCCGCTGAAGTTCAGAGGTCGGTTTAAACCGCCGCGGCAGCCCCCCCCCCCCCCCCCGAGGGGGTTGAGATCATTTTTTGGGAATTTGAGCTGTGAGCCGTCTCCACCTGGTAATCTTGTGGTTTTTAAAACCAGTACTGTAAGAAATCAGGGATTAAATCCCTCGGAGCAGAGATGATCCTGTTAAAGGGGGATCGGGGCGGCGTGGTGGGGAAGGAGGGTCCTGATATAGCAAGACGGTTCTATATATCGATGCAAGGAGAATATTTAGTGCAGAAAAACTTTGTCAAAAGAGATTTCGGGGATGCTGTCGCTATCAGGACGTTCAGTCGTACTGTATTTTTTTAAACAATCTAGAAACAAAGAGGACAAAAATTGACAATAAAATAAGATAATATCTAATTATCTCTCCCACTTAGATATACACAAAAAAAACAACAACGTGCTTTACGTGTTTCAAAATGAGCAATTATTTAATTAACCGCACGTCTATGAAGTAACTCGCTGAACCAGTGAGAAGATAGATTTAAGAGATTTAATTCAGAGTGACAAGGGAGCCGAGATCGGATAAAAAAAGTGGCACGAGTCCGATTAAAACTCTGTTAACATCCTTGTTACGAGTGTCCCTGCAGAAACCCCTTGAAATCGCGTGCGATGTTACATCCCAGTAAGACGCGGAGACACAGAATCCTCTCCTTCCAACCAGACACCATGTCGGCTCGTACCCAACTCTCTCTTTCTGGGATGTAATCAGATTACTCCAGATCTGCTCTCCGAGGACTTCCTACGCTATCGTGGCCTGTTGCATGTTGATCCGATCAATTGATGTGCACAGACGTCAATAAAGCAGCGCGAGCACACGGCCCTCTGGTCATATCTAAGAGCAATAACCCCCCCAATTCAAATGGGAAGGTGAAGCCCTTTTTGAAGGCTAAAGAAAGCAGAGTGGGAAGAGAGGAAGACGAGTATTGCAATAAGTGTGCGATAAGTGAAGAGGCAACATACTCAGCGATGGTATCTGAATCCATTAATGAATTCTGCTGGATAATGACGGGTTCTTCTTCCCGCGGCTCCCGGGCTGCACGGCCGTGTATCCAAAAGGTGGTAAGAAACCCCCACGAAGTCGGGCAGCGATTGGTTGAGGGGAGGAGAGGTTGTCGGGCAGCGAGTCTCAACAAGAGTTTCCCACATGTTTAACCAGAGACGCGCCCATACGACACTCCAAGTTTCATGAATATCAGGATACCGGGACATCCGTTGTGTAATAATAAGCTCCTATATCAGCTCTGTCATTGGATTTGACACTCCGGCAAAACAACCAGCCAACATTTCAACATCAATCAGTCCTTTTGGTTCGTAAAGTACCAAAGTGAGACGGTTTGTATTTATTTAATACTGCCAATAAAGCATAAATATGTGTTGCTTGTCCCAAGTATGTCTTTTTTGGAATATAAGCGACAACAACACCAGCGTTACATTACAGGAAAGAATAAACTGCACGTGTTGTGCAAGAACGTGAAGCTTGACAGCCAGCCGTGTGTGTGTGTGTGTGTGTGTGTGTGTGTGTTTTTTTGTTCATGTGTGTGTATGCCAGATCGGCCGTGGGCACACTGGGCTGCTGGCAGCCATGCTTGAGTCCAGTGTTTGATACGGCTTGTGAGACGATACACAAACACTCTATATATCTTTCCCCCTTTTTCTGTGCACACACACACACACACACACACACACACAAACACACACACACGCTCATTAATGAGTTCAGCTTGAGCCGGTTAGGATTCATCTTCTCTATATGAACACTCTTTTTGTGCATCAAACAACACAAAAAAGAAGAAGTATGCAAAAATAAAAATAAATCGCTGGACAGAAATAAACCACAAAAAACAAACTTCCACACAAGGGATCCACCAAAACGTCCCGAATGGACTTTTCTTTTAGTTTGTTTTTCATCCTCTTCCATCTTTTATTTTTTTATAGCCCCATACATTACATCGCAGCCAATTTCCTACCCTTGAGAGCTGAAACCCGGCATCCTCGGCATCGTCTCCGTCACCTTCCGGGTACGTAGAGGCCGACTTCTGTATATAGATTCTAGGTCACGCTGGTGTCAGAGGTCACCCCATTCATTGTGTCCCAATTCCACACCACGTAGTAATAGTATGCAGTGTGTGTACTACACACGAGAATAACTGCTTTTGTATATCTACAGAAATGAATGATCATCAGGCCCCCTTTTTGTTTCCCGTCTTTCTTTCTTTGGTGTTGGCAGCTTTCTGCTGAGGTTGTTATTTTAAAAGTGACGTTTCTATCGCGCCAACATGCTTTTCCAACATCTTTTGGTGCCTTAGAGCAGTTCAACTCAAAGCGTGTCACATTGTAGAACTATACGCTCGGGCTGTTGGGGAGTCGCCGTTCAACGATAATCGACCTGCTGCGTCAACGTGATGGTTTTCTCGCTCCGGCACGGGAAGATGACGTCGCCATTCTTAGTCCCGCCTTCCTTTTTTTTTTGGCGGGGGGGGGGGGGGGGAAACAGACGTCAAAGTGAATTTCAACTTTCAACTTTTGAATTTCAGATGACTCGGAGGTCTACTTCGCCGTTTTGTGCAAGAGAAAGAAAAAAAACGCTTCTCCAAAGATTTGATACTGTTTTGGTTTTTCCAATATCGTCCTGAAGACTATCATCAATTCCCATTGGGATATAATAGTGTACATTTACTGCTCACTTTCTGTTTTACACACAAATGTAAACGACAACGCAGCTGAGTGCATCACCGCTACTCTGAAAATCCGTTTTCTTTGCAGCGTTTTGTGTTCACTTTTAGTTTTTGGACCCTGCTGAGTGCATCGCCGCTACGCGGGTAAATAGCTCAGGGAGTTTAATTTAGATTGTATGACTTTGAGCGGCCTTGCTTGCGTACGCCGCTGCTTGTTTTTTTTTGTTACGCTCCCTTACAGCCCATTCGTGTACAGACTGGTGTATTAGCCAATCGTGAGTTGGTATTTATTCAATCACGCGCTGCGGCGTTCGTCGTTGCGGACGCACCTGGCGGAGATCAGCACGCTGCTGAGTGCACCTTTCTACTTCAATTTGATTCAAGTCAAACCAGTTCAGCGCAAATTAATTCAATTCAATTCCAGGTGGATATTACACACACACACACACACACACACACACACACACCGAAACACATACTGTACTTACATCTCTCTGCTCACACACACACACACACACACACACACACACACACACACACTGACCTGACCCACATAAAGCAGTGTGTAAGCAGTCCATCCGGGACGCAGAGTTTCTGGCTGTGCAGACGTATATTGCTTCTCTCTTTGTTTACAGATCGCAGGGGGTCAGGGTAGGACAAGGAGGGGTGGGGGGGTGGGTGGGTAACACAAGGGTATGCACATACACACATCACAAGCCCCCATGTGAGTGTGCGCCTAGACCCCTAAAAGCTTATGGCGCTTCCTTTGATAGCAGTTAATTGGCATCCCCCGTCACAAATTAGGATAACAAGCGCTTACTGTACATCCATTCACTGTCTGACAGCCGAAGCTCCGAGAGGAAACTTGTTAAAACTGCATCTCAAAGCTGAATTTCTTTTCCAACTCGGCTTTTTTTCCGTGGTTTCAAAAAACGCCCAAGAGCCAAATTGTGGTATTCAAATATTAATGGCTGCATTAAATATAAAAGGCATATATTCACATCTGTGGCGGAGAAAAAAAGGATTTTAATACCAATAATCTTTCATGCTGGACCCTCTGACAAACGGGATACTGCAAATAGCCAATGCAAATACGCATAATGGAGTTCTCATCCACCTCTGAGCAAATAAGCCTTGAAATCAATCAGCTGCTGCCCCAGTTCTTTATTTCAACTGGAGAAAAAAAACGATCAAACTGCAGCTTGTTCACAATGAAAATGGATTCAAGTACCAGCTTAAACATGCCTCTCTCTCTCTCTCTCTCTCTCTCTCTCTCTCTCTCTCTCTCTCTCTCTCTCTCTCTCTCTCTCTCTCTCTCTCTCTCTCTCTCTCTCTCTCTCTCTCTCTCTCTCTCTCTCTCTCTCTCTCTCTCTCTCTCTCTCTCTCTCTCTGACATTTTTTATGTCTCTCACTCTATCCACCCCCTTTCTCTTTGTCAGCCTCGCTGCACAGCATCACAATGCTCATTTGCAATCGCCCTTTCACACTGTGCACTGCCCTGGACTCTGTGTCCGTGTGTGTGTGTGTGTGTGTGTGTGTGTGTGAGGGAGAGAGAGGGAGAAGGGGGAGGGGTGATGCTGAAGAATCGTAAACCTCCTCCTTCTTTTTTTTGTTCTTTGGCGCTTCATCCTTTGCTCTCACGCTCAGCCAATCTCCACTTTTATTCTCCTTTGCTCCTTCAGGGAGGAGGAACGGCAGTATCTATAACTGTGTATGTGTGTGTGTGTCAGTGTGCATGTGTGTGTGTGCATGTGTGTGTGTGTGTAGGTCTGAGGCAAATCAGCTGTAGCATTTCATCGGCGGTCAATCTTTACCGATGGTCTAGCTGGATTTGACACTGCCACCTTCAATTAGACTCCTAAAACTAGCTCTTTGTCACTCCTTCCTTTCCTTTCCTTTTCCGTCGTCTCCTCCACTCTCATCTCGCGTCCTTCTTCTTTCTCTCATCTCCTCTCCTCCCACAGAGATGTCCTCCAGTATATAATCATCCATTTTCCTTCCCACCAACTACCGGCGTCCACATGACGCTACTTACAGTAAACACCGTGCATCACGTCGTTCACGTGTCCTCCAAACAAAGCCGAGGATGAACTGAGTTTAGGTGGGTGTGTAGAGCTCATCCCCTTCTTTTCCACTCAAAACACACATGTGTGTGTGTGTGTGGGTGTGATTTATCCTCCCGCACTCATCTCTGTATATACCTTTAGGGAGAATATGCAGAGAACAAAGAAGGAGACAATGGAGGGAGCTTATAAAAGACCCACAGAGGAAGAGGTCGAAAAAGGGTTGTGCGGTGAGAAGATGAGAGAGTGAACGGGGGAGAGAGGGGTGAGTCGAGGGAACGGGAGAATAATAACCAGTGTGTTTGGACTCTCACCCTAAACAGACAAACGTCTGCGTACAACGACGCTGTGCTCTCTTACTTTCTCCCTTTCCTCCCCCTCGGAGCCTCCGACTCGCCCGCCATCTCTTTCCGAAAAACTTTATATTTAAAGCCTTCTCTCTCTCGGTGTCTGCTCACTGGAGTCCGATATTTGATTACCGGCACACTGATTTACCGGCTCATTAATCGACAGCTTTGTCTTCCAGGAAATCTGATTGCATTAGTATCGACTTTTGCATACTTTTAAAAACTAAGAAGAAATTGTATTCGCGCGGACGAATTAAAAGGGAAAAAAAACTCACTAAATCAGTGGAGAAACTGCAAAGTGTGAAGATGATATGAATGAACCGCATGCTGTGACCTCAGCGTGGTTAATGTCAGTGACGGGCGTGTTCAAAATTCACTCAAGTTAAAAAAAACGCTTGGTTAGATTTAGGAAAAGAGTGTGGTTGACAACGCTTACTGGGTTTGTTGGTTTGCCTTCCTTTCCGGGTGTTTTGATTGGACTGTATTTCCAATATATAAATAATACCATCAGCGGTTGCGTCGCAAACATCTTCATGGAAGGAAGTTGGCGTTGGCGAGCTGGTTTAAACGGCAGTGCTGGGAAAAGCAAACAAGTGGCAGGAAGCTCTAATGGAAAATTAAAGCACTCAACTAATTAACAGAATTTAAAATGGTAATCCATCAAACTGTGTAGTCACGGGGGCCCTGAAGCAGGAGTAAAATTATATATCTGCTCTCAATTTGATCTGAAACACCATTAATATTCATGACTACAGCTGCTGGTTCCATTAATGCTCCACTCTACCTTAAAGAAGGACTTCTCTGTGGGTGGAAGCATGAGGGAAAAAGTACACGATGTGAGTTTTCTTAAATTTTTTTTACACGGTTTGACTCGTGAGTCCCCGCGCGTCAACGTCAGTGTCTTAGCTCAGCATGCTGTGCAGCACTTGACCTTTTGAACCTTTCACCGAGACGAGAGATCGATAGGCGTCAGGCAATTTACTTTAAGGGAACACACGGTAAAAATAAAAACAATCTCTATTTAAGGAAAAAGGACGTGCAATTACAGGAGTGCACACGGTCTACAACCTTTTAGAGTAGAGTATAGTCCATCCATCCAATCCGCCTGATTGCTAACACTGAACGGTACCCGACAGTGTTGCCATGAGAATGAGAGGCTGTGTTTCCCTGGCAACTGTTCTTCAAAAGGCCCGCACCTCTCTCCTGTCGGCGCTCTCTCTCTCTCTCTCTTGACGAGATGATGCAAGGGCAGCAGCAGTCGTGTTAATAGTTACACCAGTAAGACAGCGACTGAGATAAGCTTAATGAGCTTCATCCATTATCAAATGTACAAGTGGGAAAGAAAGAAACACCCTCAAGGTTCTCAGAGCAGACGGATGGAAGTGAAACACTGATCATTTTTTGTTTTGAGTGCATCTTTTGTTGTTTTTAGCTCAAATAGCATCAGACGCCTAAAGCAGCTCGTGTTTCGTTTTGATAATTATAACACCTGAAATGACTTCATCTCATGTAAACGGGGTTGTTCAAAGAGAATTATCTACAGTTCCTCTCAGCGCTGCTGAGCTTTTGAGCTTGTTTTTAGCGTTCTGGTCACCGAAAAGAACAAACTACTGTTTCTGTTTGTTGTTTTTTACTATTTTGTTTACTCGTCACCCTCATCTGTCGGCTGTTTTCAGAGAAAGAAGAAGGCTCTAAAGAGCCATGACCCCAAATGTCAGAGAGAGTTATACGGCTAACTAGCTACTGTTAGCGGCTAACTAGCGGAGAGTGAATATTTGACTTCAAATCTATGCTAACGTTGCTCTGTATCTACCAGATGTGTAGACTACATATGCAACGGGATGCTAACGTGCACACAGCTTACGTGATTATATGTCGGCGCTGTGATAACAGCTTGTTTTGTCTTCCGCACCCCAAGTGGACGAGAACAGCTACTGCATGTTTAAACTAACTAAGCATTTATTTTTGATGTGGTAGCAGGTTAAATACGTCACTGTAAAGCTAGCTAACGCTAAAATCACATCTTCACCTGAAGGCAAACTATAGCACTACCCTATTTACATACTTATTAATAATTTAATCTTTGGTTCTTATGTTAATTTTCCCTTCATGGCCCTTTTCTTTGTCCATGCTATCCTTTGCCGCGGCTGACTCGATGCTTCTTAAAACCAAAACGTCCACAGTCCTTCTTTTCCCAACGCTCCAAGTGTACACGACGTTGAATTGTGTGTTCATTTTTCTTCCTCTCCGTCCTCCCGTCTCTTTGTCAGGTGGTGGGTGCTGATGCTGTAACCACTGCAAGGAGCTGACAAGCCCCGGTTGATGCAGTGAAGTGTTCCAGAGGGATAAACACAAGCGAAAAGGTAGGAATGAAAAAAAAATGCTGAGAGAAAAAACAACGACGCTGTCAGAGAAACACCATATGGGGGGAGTCCGAGAGTGAAGGGATGGATGTACGATTTAGGAATGAGGAAACGGTGATGGGTGGAGAGGAAAGACGAGAGCCGCACCATCCGTTGTGTACAGTATGCAGTTCACAGGCCACTGAATACCCAGTCAGCCAGTGTGCGACAGAAAGAGAGATCGTTGTGGTTTCAGATGGCGTTATCGGTGAGTTGATGCTGGTTGCACTTGGCAGAGGCGAGCGGCGCCGTCTCTGTGCTCAGTAAATCCACACTGGTGAGGGCTCCCGGGCTGCAACAGGAGGAATCTTTCAACGAGAGCTGAAAGGAGGGCCGGGTAGGCCTCGCTCTGACGCCTTGGCTTCCAGTCTGGAACCGGGTTTTTGGCTTTTCAGCCGCCGTGTGCGAGCCGAGCCGCGTCTTCATTAAGACTCGAGGAGCCCCATCGGTGTGGTGTCTCTCGCCGGACTACAGATGAGGGCTGTGTGCTTGTGCACGGTTGCATAAGACTAAGGCACTTTGCTCCACTTTCACGCTGGGTTGACTGCAAAACGTTGTGTGTGTGTGTGTGTGTGTGTGTGTGTGTGTGTGTGTGTGTGTGTCGAGAAGAGAAACTGAAACGAGAGGCCACCAAACGCACTTCCTAATTCACAGAAATGCCGTGTCCTTAATGCTCAAAAAACGGCGAGCCAGTAAAACACCCACTCTTTTTTTTCCAAGTAATGTACATTATAGGACGCCAGTTGAAGAGGAAAGGTGTGTTTTTGCCATTTTTCACGTTCTGCCACTCGGATTCGTTTGCACCGGCGAGTGACAAGACAAGGCCAGAGGAGCCGGGAGAGTGCTGCTGAGTGGCGAAATGGAGAAGTGAGGCTGCACGGCATGTTTTTTTTTTGAGAAACCCATTCTGACGTCAGAGACGGAAAAAAAGAGAGAAGGAGCTTTCTCTATTTGTGTAAGTGTTGAAAAGACACAGACACACAACAGGGTCGATACAGCCGGGGGGGGAGGGGAGTAATAAATGCAAACAACATTGAAACACATCTTATTCTCTTAATACCAACAAACTCACCCAGCAGTGTATCTTCTTGAAAAAAGGAAGAAAAATGAAAAAAAAGAGAGAGAGAGAGAGAGACACAGAATCGAATAGAGAAAACCACAGGCCTTTAAATAGATGGCAGAAAAAGAGAAGTGTGAATTGGACGGAGATGCGCAGAAGAAGAAAGAAAGAAGCGAGAGCAGAAGCGAGAGCAGAAGTTTACGCCGGGCTCTACGAAGAGCAGAGGGGGCAGTCGTCGGGGAACATAACGCGGGATTTAACAACGGCAACGACTTCACGAGGCAGGGAGGACGAAGCTGAAGAGATCAACGAAGAGGTATATCACGGCGTAGGAAGAGAGGGTAAGAAGAGTCGGTTAGTTTCTAGAGTTCCTGTTTTGTGAATGTTTGTAAGGGTTCTTGGAAATGAGACAAAGGGCTGTGTGTGTGTGTGTGTGTGTGTGTGTGTGTGTGTGTGTGTGTGTGTGCACAGAGCTGGATGCTCCTCCATTTATGTTATTTCATCTTCTGCTGAGGCGATATCACCAGGCCAACGGTATCCTGGCAACCGTCAGCCGAGCACTGCTCTCGGGATGGACCGCATGCTGCTCCAGACTCAATGTGTGTGCGTGTGTGTGTGTGTGTGTTAACGTGCACACACACACACACACACACCATGTCAGAGAGCTCTCAGTGAGCTGTCTTTGCCTGTGCCTTTGCGATCACCTTGTCGGGCTGAGGATGTGAATCGGTTATTCATGTATTCATAGCGTCAGTTCAGCATCTCGGAGCAGGTGGTCTAAAAAAAGGAGATGGAGTGCGTTTTTTCACTGTCTTGGACCGATGCTCACAGGTTACAGCGGTGACTCAGCATGTAGCTCTCTCTCTCTCTCTCTCTCTCTCTCTCTCTCTCTCTCTCTACAAGACATTACTACTTTGGAGGATGTCCGTGAACTGGAGGGTGTCGGTCTCCGTCTGCACCTCGGTGCTGCATTGCAACACCCCGTTCTCGCCGAGTTACGGTTAAAAAAGGCCCGGGGCCTTTTTTGTTTTTTGGGGTTGTTTTTTTTGCGTGGACGGGGGCGACATCTCGTAAAAAAAACATGCTAACGTCGGGGGTGGGCTCGGCTATGTGCTAACAAAGCAGAGGATACGGCAGAGGAAGTGAGACTTGGCAGCGGCTCACCTTCTGCTACCGAAGGCCCTTTATGACGAGAAGGAAAGGGAACAAGGGGGGGAGGGTAGGAAGGGAGGGGGAGGCTTTCACACTTGACACAGCTGAGTCATTTTTGAATGTTGTATTTTCCACTTTGGTTTTTATGTTTCTTGTGTGTGTGTTTTTTTTATTAATGCGACACATGTGGCCTCTAAATCCTCTTCCTCTTCCATCCCTCACTTCTCTTAAATGTCCTCTTCGAGTATAGCCGTTAGGTTGTTAAAAGCACGTTATAAAAAAAATCCACACCGTCGGACAAAGATCACACCGGCTGTATATTCTGCGTCGGCTGCGTGATGTTTACGGGTTTACATGTTCCTCATGGCTGCGACGTTCATATCAAATGGCAATAACGACATATTTGAAGTCTCCACTACAACTGTGGGGTTTGGACTTGGGGTGCTGAACTACTAGGTCCTGTTCGGAGTGAAGATACGAGTAGATCAACTTCAACTTCAAATAATATTTGGGATTAATCACCATCAGCTTGTTTTTTTTGTTTTTTAAATGCAATTAAAATCACAACTTCCCATTAAAAGTGTTCCTGTTTTTGTTTTTTTTTACACGCTTGTGATTAAGTAATTGAAGATTGGTAAAAAAAAAAAAAAAGATATTACGCTTAATATTTTGCGGTAATGAAAATGTATTCAGGAGGAGTCGATTAATGATGCGTGCACCTTATAAATTATGACTCTCACCCTTACACGTTAGCACACATACGGTAAAATGCTGGACCTCGGAGCTTTTACTTGTTATTCTATCAGAAATCTAATTTAAAAACACACACCGACGCGTGTCGTTTCATCTGGTCCTGAACACACAAGCATGTCTTCCTTGTATCTGAACCCACATTTTAATCCGATACCAGCGTGCATCATTGGTTTTCATAAAGTTCTGGCCTCTGGGTACGAAGTATAAAGAGGCCTAAAGTATCCAAAAAGGCCGCTGTACATGAAGAGCATTAGGAGAGAGTAGGTCCGTACATACGGGCTTTCATTAGGTTATGATAGTGTAACTGGATTAAAAAAACGCCGCTCGGCTCTAGTGACTCCCGATGAGTGACCCCCCCCCCCCCCCCCCCTCCCCCCCTCCCCCCCCCTCCCCCTCCTCTAATCGAATACAGCATCTATGGGATGTGATCAGTGTCCTTTGTAACTGGAATGTCTGACTTCGCTCATCTTGCTAAGACAGAAGGATGGAGGAGGAGAGGACGAAGGGATGATTATAGAAAAGTGCAGCCGGGTAATAAATTAAATAAGTAATTAGTGAACGCTCACTTACCCCGCTGTGCACGCTGTGTTTTTTGTCGTGCGCGTTGCCAGGTTCTGCGTACTGTATGCATTTTGTTGTTTTCCTCCCCGTCCAGGTCGCCAGCCATGGGGAACCTCATTAAGGTCCTTGGCAAGGATTTAGAGAACTGTCCACATTTTTTCCTGGACTTTGAAAGTAAGTGAGCGCCAAGGGGGGGGGGGGGGGGGGGGGGGGGGGGCGCGGCTGTGTGCACGTGTCTGTGTGCACGTGTGTCCGCGTGCTTCAACAAAAAAAATGTGTGTGCGGCATGTGTGCAGTGGGGGGGTGGGGGGTTCACAGGAGGTGTGTTTGGATGCAGGCTGCTGGGTTGTTGATGGTGTGATGGAGTGTTGTTGTGGGCGTGGTTTGTCATTATCAGACGCTCTCTAGTCCCACTGTCCGAATAGCTGTTTCCAATGATGGTGTAAATATATATATATATACGTATATATGCGTATATTCATGGAAAAATGGTGCTCGGGTAATTACAGAGAGACAAAACAAGCGTCAGTATTAATTTAATACATTTCCAGAGAAGCACCGTCCTGAAATAAAATATATATTATATATATTCTGACATTTATACAGTATATGAAGATTAGATGAATGCAAGATGCATTTTTATAGATGATTTCATGGGATTAGAATCATCAATATTATGCAACTAAATCTCTATACTGAAACGATGGTGACTTTCTCTAATAATGCATTATAAAACATACCTATAGTGTGTATTATCTGCTTATTGCACTGTATAAATATTCATAATGCCTCATAAAACACTTATATATGAAGCATTGCATAATGACTTCTAATGTCAACTGTCATATTAATGGCTTTGATTAAATATATGCAAGAACAACACATACAACACTCGAAGTAAGCAACAGGTTCGTTTGGTTTAAAATTAGTTTTTATTCTCTCAATAAAACATTTTTGGAATATTCTTTGATGTACAATATAACGCAACGAATAAATTCTAGTATTCAAGTTTCTGAATTTGCTCAATCTAAATAAATCTCACCCTAAATATTTTTAAGATGTGTGTACATTAAAGTAGATTTTGATTGGACGCTTCGCTCTTCCACGTCCCGTTCACACACACACACACACACACACACACACACACACACAGTCACTGGAACATTTGACCTTTGACCTTAAGGATTACCATCATCACCAAATCAATGACTGGGAGTGGGATTAAAGAAGCTCTGTGTTCACGTTGCCATGCTTCACCCGGGACATAATCCACCATGCCATTCCCCTCTCATCCAGTCCGCCACCCCGACACCTTCACCTCTCACACACACACACACACACACACACACACACACACACACACACGTACACGCGCACAACCCCCGACACCCGTCCCCCTCATCACCCACAGACTTCTCCCCTCTCTCTGTTCCAGGGGGCTCATGGGAAACCTCCTGAAAGTGCTGGCTTGCGCCGAACTTGAGCATGGCCCAATAGTTTTCCTTGACTTTGAACGTGAGACCATCCGCTTCTTATTTTTTGGAGTTATCCCTTTTCTCTTCGTTGCCTTTTGCTTTTTCTTTTCCTCATTCCATCGATGTCACCTGGCCATTGTGTGTCATCTTTTACACCCTTAGTTACCCCCCTTTTCTCCCCCCTCAGCTCCTCCCTCGCACCCAATTGTTTATCGTTTGATTTCTGCTCCATGGGGACCGGCATTTTTTTTTTAAAAAAAGGCTTTTTGGCTTCTTTCTAAAGGGTCTGATTCACACGCGCCACATCTTATTAGACGGACGCACAATGGCGCCGTGACGCCGTGACAAAATGACAACAATAATGCTTTGATCTCGACTGCTAAGCCCCCCAAAAATGTTTCTTTTTTTTTTGGTAAATGCCGGTTCCTGTGCGGAATCCTGTTGCTCGGGGATGACGACGGCGAACAAAAAGTCTTTATCGTCATCCCTCCTCCACCTCCTCATCTCCTCATCCCCTATTGTTGTGCGACCTATTGTATTGCCTGACCTGTCTGTGTGTGCGTGAGAGAGTGAGACTGATGAAAGAGAAGCTGAAAGAAAGAGGGAAAGATGGAGAAAAGAGGTTTGTGGAATAAAACCGCCTCCGTCTTCCCCTTTTTTTTTTTTCTTTTTTTTTTTTCTCAATATCCCATCTCAACGTTTCGTTTTTTTTTTGGCCTTAAAATCTTCTGTAGACCGCGGCCATGTTGGCATATCTGTGACATCAGCACACTAGCACGCTCAAAGTGACGACGTTCACGTGCACCAACTAACAATATTACCCAATAAGCTGTTTATGCTACCAATTAATATTTACATGAAGCCCTGCATATTCCAATCGATGTAAAACTCGGCGTCGTTTGGCTAGCTGGTCGTAAAACAGGAAAAGAGGCCGTCGTAAATTATTAATTGAGAATATCCAAACGCAAAAGGACCGAGAGCGGCATCAAATTTTTCTGGAATATTGTCATATTCGGAATAACAGGGAAATATATGAGTGTGCATTTAAACGTAGTCGATGACCAAAACTAACGTGCTCATGTGCTGTATTGTTCACCGTCTTAGGAGTAGCGTGTTAGGGTGTTAGCGTCTTTGCTAACGAGCGCTTAACATGAAATTACATGAAATGAATCATTAAGATGGAGATGTTTTTGCTCCTCCTCAACCACTTTCCCCCCCTTTAACAGCTGGCTTCCTCCTCCTCCTCCTCCTCTTCCTCTTCCTCCTTAACGTTACGTTAGAGTGGGAGTGGGAGAGCTCACTGCTGGCAAGAGACGTCAGCTGTCAAACATGCTGAATTTCCCTTTCATTTATCATGCCTGTGATTCACTTTAATTTAAAAGCAAGTGTAATGAGTCAGACTCCGGCGTGGCAGCTTTAGGACGCCCCCCCTCCCCCCCCCACACTACCCCCAATGCCATCTGTGAGCTCTCCTCGACCCAGAGACACAGTCAACTCTGTCACACAGCTCACAGTTTGGTTTAAACTCTATTCTGAGCTCTCATTAAACTATTTACAGCTGAATGCTAATTATTATATAGTGTTTTAAAAAACCTTTCGAAGGATCAACTCTGATGACGACAATGTGGATGATAATCCAAAAGTAACCGCTCATTCTCGCGCGCTAATTTAAAGCATCCCACATTTCTTGAGGGAAAAGGTTTGACATTTTGGAAAGTGAGCTCTTTCATATTTTACAGGAGTCACTTAGCTTAGTTTAGCTTAGCATAATGACTGGACAAAGCTAGCCTATAGCTCTGTCCAACAGTGACAACGCACCTATAAAGCTCAATAAAGATGTTCTATCTAATTTCTAATATAGTCCACCACCACTCACACCCTTCAGGCAGCCTTTCACCCAAAGTGAGCGTGACACATTATAAATCCTGCCTAGCAAAGGTCTGACTCGCCCTACTCTGCCTCTGATTGGCCAGCGCTCGTTGGCCAATCCACTTCATTGGTTCGATTGGTTAGATTTAGGCAATAAGTAAAAGGATTGGTTAGAGTAAGAATATCACAGGCAGAGTTAGACTGGTGGTGTCCTGGTGGTAGGATTAGTTATAATGCATGCTAACAGTTTCCCCCTGCATTCAGTCTTCATGCTAAGCTAAGCTAACTATCACCTTTCTCCAGGTTGTTATTTAGCGGATATGAACAGATATGAAACGAGGTATTTATCTTCTCGTCTTACTCGGCAAGAGACCGCGCCGCGCCGTTCATTTCGTTATTACTGGAGCTAGTAAACAAAACATGTTGTTGTTTACAAGAGAAAAACGCACCACGAAGGGGAAGTCGTTACAGAAATAGCCGCGCTCGCTGTGCACGTGGGACCGCAAATATCCCATGATTACTATTTCTCTGCGGGGGGGGGCAATGCCTCGCGGTGCAAAAAAACCCCAAAAAACAATCGCATGCAGAGAGCCGGCTGGGCAGAGCTCCCACTGACGCTTCGTACCCCGAGTCCCACGCGGAGACGGTATGGGTGGAAGAAAGAGAAAACCAAAGCACAGGGATGACTCAAGAGGCCACGTCTTAAATCCCTTAAACACCTCCCTCCCCGTGTGCATTGCAGCCCCCCCCCCCCCCCCCCCCCCCCCCTTAACATTTATCACAATTAAACCTCAAGGTAATAAAAGGAAGCGTCTCTGTGTGCAGACGTAGGAAATGGAGAGTGAGAGAAAGACGGATTAGGCTGTCACGTTAATCTAAACTATCGCTCTCTTGAACCTCCACTTAATGAATGAAGAGCTGGCTTGGTAACAGTTTAGGAGTCACACCTTCATCCAAATAGATCCCCGAGGTGAAACTGACTCGTCATCTCCTGGTCCTCATTAAACACTGTGATCAAAACCCTCCCTGTGTGACAGAGCGTGGCTTGTGGGGTCCCTAGTGGTGGGTAAACTCCATCATTCGTTTAACGTGCATGATTTTGGCTGCAAAGTGAAATGCAGTAATTTCCACATTGGACGTCAGGATCTTATCTGGCCTTCTAGGAAGCTCCTCCTTCCTTACTAACCTCCTTTCTCTCCTCAAAAATTCTTCCTCCCCTTCTTCTCATTTTCTACCGGCCATCTTTTCCTCTTCCTCTTTTTCTGCCACCAACCGGACCTTACATCACACTTTCACTTCCCATCTCTCTCTCTCTCTCTCTCTCTCTCTCTCTCTCTCTCTTCTTCCCCTCCCAGATGCTCAACCCACGGAGGCGGAGACGGCCGTGTGGAACCAGGTCAGCGCGGTGCTGGAGGAGGCTCACGGGATCCTGGCCGAGCTGCAGTCCTACAACGGAGCGGGCCAGGAGATACGAGAAGTGAGAGATGAGATGCCCAACTGTCAATACACTTCCTGCCGAGGGGCGTCGTGTGCAGTGTGCACGAGGCGGAAACGTGTGAAAGTGTTTTTCTTTTTAAAAAACCAACACTTCATGCAATATGTTGTGCGTTTTTTGTTTGTTTTGGCAATGCTCTGGTAGAGACTGGTCTCCACCAGCTTGGATGTGCTCACATTAGGAAACACATCACTGCAAACCAGCGGTTGGCATGTTTTCTACTCGTTTCCTCTCCTCGCTTCCTCACCTTGAGGAAAGACTCTTCCACCTCGGCCATATTCATTTAGCTTTTAATTATTTCAACGCATGCACCCGCTTTGAGGATTAGGACTGCGAGGTCTCTTCTGACTGATGTAGGGATATTATATGTCCAATTAATCCCACCAGGGGAAACTATTCAGAATATGGCACCAGCCATATTTCCTTTCAAAAGGACGTGATTTTCGGTGGTGCATTAAAGGATAAGTCTGGCACCATTCAATATTTGTCTTATTGTCAATAAATCCAATAGAAAGACCAATTTATCCCATTAAAAAGCACAGCCTTCCTTCGTTCTTCCCTGTAGCCGACACAAATTGCACTCCGATGCATGGAAATGAGTCACACCATTGCACCGGGTGACATGTTCCTTCATTACGATTAATATCGTGAGTAGATCCGACGTGTAAATCTCCTGCTGCCAGCAAATGTATTTTAGTCCATAGCGTAAAAAAAATAGTCCCCCCACAAATGCTCCATTCACTCAATGGGACAATAAGAAACATACTGAATAACACCAATCTCTAGAGCTCCCATTCGGCTGTCTGTCTGGTGGATAGTTTGGTTAATTATGCTGAATAATTGATTACAATAACCAAACAATACAGGGATAAGTGCCATTTGATAATATGTCAATTATTGACTCAACCGTAATCACCATAATATAGGAAGTACTATAAAAGTGGAAACGTGAACTACTGCTTTAAGGAACGGAGGGTAGGAAGGAGAGTTTGTTGTTGTTGTTTTTTTAATCGTTTTTGGAGAGTTACATCTGTGTTCATCGCCCCGCAGGCCATCCAGAACCCAGGCGACCTCGCTCTGCAGGAGAAGGCCTGGAACGCAGTCTGCCCCCTGGTGGCCAAACTGAAGCGCTTCTACGAGTTCTCCCTCCGACTGGGTGAGCAGAACTCTTTACGTACAGCCTATAGAGTATAGAGTACTATAGAATACTATAGAGTACTATAGAGTACTATAGAGTACAGAGTACTATAGAATACTATAGAGTACAGAGTACTATAGAATACTATAGAACACAGAGTACTATAGAATACTATAGAACACAGAGTACTATAGAATACTATAGAACACAGAGTACTATATAATACTATAGAACACAGAGTACTATAGAATACTATAGAACACAGAGTACTATATAATACTATAGAACACAGAGTACTATAGAATACTATAGAACACAGAGTACTATAGAATACTATAGAGTATACAGTACTATAGAATACTATAGAGTATAGAATACTATAGAGTACAGAGTACTATAGAATACTATAGAGTATAGAGTACTATAGAATACTATAGAACACAGAGTACTATAGAATACTATAGAGTATGGAGTACTATAGAATACTATAGAGTATAGAATACTATAGAACACAGAGTACTATAGAATACTATAGAGTATGGAGTACTATAGAATACTATAGAGTATAGAATACTATAGAACACAGAGTACTATAGAATACTATAGAGTATAGAATACTATAGAACACAGAGTACTATAGAATACTATAGAGTATGGAGATGTGACTTGGGAGGTCTGATGACAACTGGAATAGCATCAATCTAAATGTAGAAAGAGTCAGAATCAAAGAAGAAAAGGACTCGACTGGCAATAAAAGGGTTCATTAGTTCACCTTCGCAGAAGATGAAGGTGAAGGTGAAGGTGAAGGTGAAGGTGAAGATGAAGGTGACTGTGAAGATGAAGGTGAAGGGTGCACACAGAAAGGCCAACGTGAGCTTTTCTTGCATTCTGGTGAAACCTAAAGAGAAAACCCTTCCTTTGGTCTCTGTTGGTCACGTGTCGTGACACCAACGAGTGTGGAACGGCCGATCGGCTTCATGCACGTGTGCAGCGTCGCCGTGGAGACGTGCAACACGTGGTCTCGACTCGACGGTTTGCGGGGGTGTCGCCGTGTGACAGACAGACGGCGTTAACACACTGAACAAGCTGGCTTACAGAGAGATGACATCATTACATACGGGGTTGTTTCTATCAGAACGATAACAAAATGATCACATTATTATTATTATTAATAATTATTAATTAGAAAATCTCCATCTTGTTCTGTCGGTGCTGCTTCACATGAAGAACCGCCATCGAGATTGTACATGCAATTTTCCGGCAGCATTTCATAACTAACTAACACACACACACACACACACACACGCACACACTGATGTCCTCTCAGCCATCTCTGCAGCATCCTGACCTAGCAGCCAGGCAGCCGTTGCTACGGAAACAGTGGTACATGGTGGTCCAGCACAGAGAGAGAGAGAGAGAGAGAGAGAGAGACAGCCTGCCGCCTCTGCTCTGCCTTCCAATAATAATACTTCGATCTCGTGGACATCGTGTACTCGGCTCACAGAGGAAAAGAGGGATGACTAATAATTCATGATAATGGCGCTAATGGCGTCCAAGAGATACGGATCAACAGATCTTCCCGGCCCTCCTCCACAGAGGGAGAAGGGATCAAATATTAACGAGTGGGAGAGTTTGTTTATTTGCCCCGACGGGGACAACAGGAGGGTGAAGAGGTCACGAGCGCAGTAAACAAACAGCTGCAGGGTCTCTCTCTCCGATCCGTCGGGGTACATTTACCCTCGGGTACCAGCGGATAGGGACCGTGTGCTAACAGCAGGGGGGCGGGGGGGCGTTCTGCCCAGGCCCTTCAGATGAAACACTTCATCGCTGTATTTATAGAAGGCCCTCGTGCATTATTAATGCAGAGGAAAGGATGGGACTTTGCTTCTGAGGCATAATAGTACAGAGAGCCTCTGAGGTCCAGCTCTGTGTTTGTTGCAGTGAAACACATTAGCATAACGCACCTGAAATCTATGAGCAAACTGTTGGCCCGCCGAGGTGCATCGTGGGTAAATTAGCCACCGGGAAAAGATGAAAATTCTGGTTATTTTCATCCTTTTCTTCTTCTTCTTTTTTTTTTTTTTAAACCGTCCGCGTCGAGTCCGACAATTACAGGAGTGCGATGCCGATTAATGCTGAGGGGAACATGAATGGACTAAATTTCATAATGCATGAAGTTGGTGGACAGACCATAATCGGGGGTGGGGTGAAGTTTAAATCCTGGTTCCCACATCTGGGGACATGAAAGAGAATTCAGATCAAGGGCCGGATTAGAGAGAATCACAGCAGCGTGTGTGTGTGATGAAAAGTCCGTACATCAGCGTCGTGATAACGTGTGTGTGTGTGTGTGTGTGTGTGTGTGTGTGTGTGTGTGTTTGCAGAGAACGCCTTGCGCAGCCTGCTGGAGGCGCTGACCAGCCCGCCGTACGCTCCCATGCAGCACCTGGAGAGAGAGCAGGCGCTGGCCAAGCAGTTCGCTGAGATCCTTCATTTCACCCTCAGCTTCGATGAACTAAAGGTGACGGGGGCTCTTATTGCAGACTTTACTGTGTACTGGGGGAACAAATCTGACTCCTCCTCTCGCCGTGCAGATGACAAATCCAGCCATTCAGAATGACTTCAGCTACTACAGGAGGACTATAAGTAGGAACAGGCTGAACAACCAGCAGGTGAGGCCTCAAGGTGTGGGGGGGGGGGGGGGGGGGGGGGGGTGTGGGGGGGGATTCTCTGTTGTTGAATCAGAGCCTGTTATTTAAAGATGTCCCGTTTTGTGTTGGGAAGCTGGAAGCGGAGAACGAGGTCAACAACGAGATGGCCAATCGGATGTCCCTGTTCTACGCCGAGGCCACGCCGATGCTGAAGACGCTGAGCAACGCCACCACCAAGTTCGTTTCAGAGGTAAAGAGGTCCACGTCCTCCCTCGAGCCAAGATCTTTAGACACGAAGGAAAACATCCACCAAAAAAAAAAAATGGCACATTTAAGGTGTTTATTTTATTTTTTTACAACTTTGTCTATTTGCGACCGTAGATTACTTATAAAAAGTTACCTTTAATATAACGACTCCGTTGTGTAATCTAACAAGTTCAGGAAAAGGCCAAATAGATTTGTTTGTGTGTTGGAAGTTTAATTTGAGACTTTTTGCTAAATCTAGAAGACCCGCTGGGTTTTTATACTGGTATTAAACTCTGCAAGGTGAGCTTTGTCTCCCCCTTGTGGTGGGAACACTGTGTTCAACCAGTACACAGACTATACAGTGCGTTTGTTAGTGAGCGAAAGGATGAACGTCCTTCTAATTTATTAATATTAATAATAATATAGGCTTCTCTTCTTCCCCCCCGCCCTCCAGAACAAGACCTTGCCCATCGAGGACACCACGGACTGCCTGAGCACCATGGCCTGTGTGTGCCGCGTCATGCTGGAGACTCCGTGAGTTTTAATGTCTCGTACTTCATGTGAATTCGACCTGACCCCGTGTGCTCACTCCTCTCCTCCGTCCTAGGGAGTACCGCTGCCGGTTCACCAACACGGACACCATGCTGTTCTGCATGAGGGTGATGGTGGGGGTCATCATCCTCTACGACCACGTGCACCCCGTCGGGGCCTTTGCCAAGACCTCCAAAATCGACGTGAGTCCACGCGCACCAATAGCGTGCGTTTTAAAAACCCGGACGCACGTCTTTGTGACGTCTGCCCTGCAACGCTGTGCAGCGTTCCCTTTTTTAAGACTCGTATTTGATTACATTTTGTACGTTTGTGAATGGTACTTTGGCTAATGAACTGAAACGGGGTGTTTACGGTGCTGCGAGTCCTTGGGAGACACACACACACACACACACACACACACACACACACACACACACACACACACACACACACACACTAATAATACATAATCACAGCGTGGGGGCCAGATGAGACTAATAAAACCTGCAGTAAAAGCTTTAGAAGCCACTAATAATTGTTTTGTGTTAGTCTTTAAATACTGTTTTCTGATCCATAATCATGAAAAACTCTCTTCTTCAGCGCCTGTGCACTAACGTTTGTGTATCTGGAGGGAAATAAGACAACAGTTAGGGTTTTTTGGGCTGTCGAGATCAGAAAACATGGGATTCAACAAACCCTTCATTCAGATTTGGGCTGTTTTTTTTTCAGGAGGGGGACTTAAAGAGACAGTCAGCGTTTCATACGGTGAATACAGGCGTATTAAACAGCCATTTTACTGTAATATGAGTTCCTCTAAATTGTGTTATTACATTCCCTTTTTAATGAAACACTTATAAACAGGGATTAATCAGGAATAGATTAAGGGGGCACGTAAAATGAATGATGGAACTGAACAACGAGAGATTGAAACATAAACAAACGCCACGTTGTTTTCAGGGAAATTATTACTTCTTTTTTGTATTACAAAAAAAAGTACGTGCCTGAAAATGAGCGTAATGTCACTTTAAGGCCTCGCATCTTCATCAAGGGTTGAAAAACATTTTATTTTTTAAATAATCAGCATTAAGAGCTGTTGATCGTCACCAGCCTTGATGGTGATCCAGTGGATCATCGGAGCCAAAGATGATTAGAGAGAGAGAGAAAAGGTTCACGTCGTCTTCCGTTTTCCATCATTTGCACTATTTCTGGTAAAATACTGAATATCTTTTAGTAGAAATCCTTGGAATCAAACAGCCGCGTGTTGTGCATGATACATACTGAACGCTGTACTTGTACTATAAACATGTGTTTTCTGAGTCAGTGCCTGGCTGCAGCAGCACACGAGGCGGATCTGAGGCTTCTGACCTTTCTCTGACCCCTTGTGTTGTCTTTGTGCCAGCAGATGAAGGGCTGCATCAAGGTGCTGAAAGAGCAGCCGTCCAACAGCGTGGAGGGACTCCTGAATGCACTGAGGTGTGTATGAACGTGTGTGTGTGTGTGTGTGTGTGTGTGTGTGTGTGTGTGTCTCATTTCAACATGTCTCCCTTCTTCAGGTACACGACACGACATCTAAACGATGACAGCACCTCCAAACAAATCAGGGCCCTGCTGCAATGAGGAGGAGGACCGAGGGAGGAGAGGAGAAGTGCACTTGAAGGAGGAGAACGAAGAAGAAGAAGAAGAAGAAGAAGAAGAAGAAGAGGAGGAAACAAACGCCAGCGGCCGATAAACCCGTTTGTTTACAACGAACAAAAAGGAAATCATCTCCAGGCTTAGAGAAACCTGATGATATTAAGAAGAGGAAAAAAATTATTATATATATTGTCAGCTGTCCATCATTCTGTCTCTCATTTTGTAAAGTATAGAAAAAAAGAAGAAGAAGAAGAAGAAAAAAGCCAGAAAAGAAAATATAGATATATATTAAAAACGAGTGAATCACGTGCAGCAGATGAAAAAAGAAAGTAGGATTAAAGAGGACGCTATATTGCAACAAAAAAAAATTTAAGGTCAGAACCGAAGCAAAAAAAAATAAAAATACAAAAAAATAAATAAAATAAAAAGGGTTCATGTTCCAGCAGTAGTCTGACAAGTATTTTTGCACACAAACAACGCCACCTCCATCCCCCTCAGATCTGACCCCTGACCTCCCCGTGACCCCCTCCGTCCAACCGCAGTAGGCTTTAAGCCCTCGAGGTCCGTCTGCTGCCCTGATCTCTGCCTTACAGGTTCATCGGCGAAGCAATGTGATGGATGCACTCCGGAAATTTGCTCCCGTGCCTGTTTTGTTTATGTTCTGCATCGGTGCAGCTGAAGGAAAGGAGGCGAGGAGGCTTTTTAGGAGGCCTCTGTTTTTTGGTTTTTTTGCCCTGAATTCTCCCCCCCCCCCCCCCCCCTTATTCTCACCCATACAGGCACACAAAAAAAAATGCTGTGTGCCCTTAAGCTTAATAAGTTACAGCACAACACATCATGTAGTCCGGCTTTACTTGAACAATGTCGCTCTCTCTCTCTCTCTCTCTCTCTCTCTCTCTCTTGGTGCTAATGTGGTCGAGACATCGCAGAGTATACAAGCTTGTAAGACCTCAGTGAATTCATCCCTTTTTCTTTATTGCACTAATATGATTGAATATCAAATTCAGAGAACATCTTGCTTCTTTTTTTTTGTTGCCGTCCACATTAGTGCACAAACGGGGGGGGGGGATTAATCAGATTTATTACAAACCACGGCACTCTTTTAACTTTCTTCACCCATGTGCCAAAGCCGATTGTCGTTTTGCTTTTTTCTTCCATCGTGGAGCCAGGCTCGAGGAGGGGGGGGGGGGGGTCAGGAGGTCGTGGGGTCGGGGGGTTACATCTTCTAGTCCTGTAGAAACATCACTGATGGTCATTTTTAAGTCAGAGGACAACGTTGAAATGACAGAAGGCGGTCACATTTACATTTTAGGGGAGAGATCTGAGCGCATCCGGTGTAAATATGGGAGTCTTTTTCTCAACAGGCATCTCCATGTGGTCCTCTTGGGTCCTCGATGGACACACATGGACATCTGCATCGCTGGGGTTCTTTCTTTTAGTGCCGAGGTCGTCAGAGAAATAAGAAATAAAAAAAAAAATTTAAAAACGGAGATTTAAAAAAGGAAGTGCTGTACTTTGGACGTCTATAGCCCTTAAAGTCTAATTTAATTTGATCTTATAATATATTTTCTATACAGAGGTATGTGAACGAGCATATTCTGTATAAATATATAGATGGCATGTTGTAAAAGTTCTGACAAGAAATGTGTAAATAAGGTGTTTTTATTCATTTTTAATTGTTCAGTGACGCTGAAATTGGGTATGTGTTGTCTCTCAGAATCACCATGCGTTTTGGGCTTGGACCATCGGACTTGCCGTAGTCATAGGTTTCGGAAATTCAGCTTCATTACTGCAGATGAACCGGAGGGAGGGGAGGGACGCTGAGGCAGGGGGGGGGGGGGATAGGGGGCCGTCCATTTGCTTGTTATTTTGTACATTTTGTGCAACAATAAACTTGTCATTTATTACATTCAACAATTGATGGTGTGTGTGTGTGTGTGTGTGTGTGTAGAGATTTAGAGCTCCAATGTCTTAAATACTCATATATGATAATATGCATGTGTGGCACACAGCTGGAACACAATGTTTGGGCCTCATGCAACACAAATCTCCTACATGTATCTTCTATATCAGAAATATTAGGGAAGTCAACTCCGGATGCACTTAACACTCTTTAACCATCACAATCTGCTCGCAGCTGTGATGAATGATGAATCCACTTCAGGGTCGTGACCCGTTTATTATTATTCAGAGAGAGAGAGGAGGCAATAAAAAAAAAACAGGAACTTCAAGCAGAAGTGAAATCAGGGTTCTGATGAATAAACTCAAAACAAAGTAAAGTTATGAGAATCAAAAAAAAGCTTCTATAAGAGCAGAATGTATACGCCGTTCAGGAGCCGAGGCTTAATTGGGCTAAATAGACAAATAGTGATATAATAATCCAATCCTTATAAATACTTCTTCCTTACATTTAAAATGTATGTTTTCTTGCATTGGACCAATGTGTGGACTTCCCATCTTGGTAAGAGTGCTCTCGACCACTTCTTACCTCGGAAGAGCAAAAGCCCAGAAATGAATGGCTACTAACAAGATAAGGAATTAACTAAATAAGAAATCTTTAATGTAATAATTACAGTAATAAGCTTCAGGACAAACCTCCATCTCTCCCACAACAGTACACCAGTTAGATTGGGGCTGGATTGGTTTAACCGTAAATGTACTGCAGCCATGTCCTCTTTTACCACCAGGGGGCAGCAAAGGATCAATAATGAAAGATTGTAAAACCAAACGAATTAAGTTAAATGCTTTATGGGGAATTTGCTTCCCCCTAAAAAGACTTGACACTTTAATGCAAAACACAAAATGATAAATCATATCATTGATCCATTGTTCCAAATAAGCATCAAGAGGGGGGGGGGGAGATATTGGAGCATCCCAGAGGGCCGAATACAAACCACGGTGTGCACACGGAGAGCTGCAGTTAAAGGGAGGTGAAGGTAAAATGAAAATAAGGTAGCAGGCAAATGGTGGTTTGGAAGTGTGTGTGTGTGTGTGTGTGTGTGTGTGTGTGTGTGTGTGTGTGTGTGTGTGTGTGTGTGTGTGTGTGTGTGTGTGTGTGTGTGTGTGTGTGTGTGTGTGTGTGTGTGTGTGTGTGTGTGTGTGTGTGTGTGTGTGTGTGTGTGTGTGTGTGTGTGTGTGTGTGTGTGTGTGTGTGTGTGTGTGTGTGTGTGTGTGTGTGTGTGTGTGTGTGTGTGTGTGTGTGTGTGGAACCATCCCCGAGTCTGGCACCGTGCCCCAACTGTCATGTAATAAATAAGGAACCAGCGTCTCCCTTTACTTCCTACTTCCTTAATGGCGTGCATTTACATTCAAACTGACTTTGAGGACCCGGCGCATTAAAACCCGGACTAGTGGAACCATTTGAGGGTCGTCACCTTTTCAATAGTCTGGGTCCAAACTGGGCCTTTCAATAAAGAAGTACTGCACCACAAATGTAATACAATGAGGAAGTAAAGCAGACCATTGTTGGAACCTCGAAACCTGCAGAGCCAACCGGGTCACGAGAGTGTGTGTGTGCGCGCGTGTGTGTATGTGTGTGTGTGTGTGTGTATGTGTGTGTGTGTGTGGGGGGGAGAGTGAGAGAAAATCCCAAAAGTTCCCCCAGAAGTGTTATTTGCAAATTCCCCGCTTGAATTGTGGCTTTCCCTCTTTGAAGTCTCGGCCCAAACGGATTAACCGCCAACTGCCCCGCGTGTGTGTGTGTGTGTATGTGTGTGTGTGTGTGTGTCTGTGTGTGTGTGTGGGGGGGGGTAACTGATACACCTTTAACAGTTGGCATCCACTCCCGCCTTCCGCTCAATTGTTTTTTTCTGTTTCCTCGTATGTGTGTGTGTGTGTGTCCAAGTGCATTCCTGTAGCTGTGTGTTTTCCAAATCATAAAAAAATAAGTTTACCATTCGATGGTTTAAATTCATGCATAATAGTCAATATTCATGCATAATAGTCAATATTCATGCTCCGATTGTCGGAAGGT
>NC_046976.1:17333345-17378345 GCF_009769545.1 Cyclopterus lumpus | reverse complement strand
AACACGTCCCCCGTAAGTCGGGTTAAGAAAACGCTGAGGTCCATTTGGTTTATTGACATTTTGTTGACACTCTAAAACACGGTGAAGGCAGCAACAGGATGAAAGTTCATTTAAAAATAAACTTCTTGTATAATAACAACAACAACAAAAAAGGAGTCATTTATGAGTCCAGAATCGTCCTGATCTCCAACATCTCGACTAGCGGTGGGCGATACAACCCGTTTCACTGGATATTTATGTATTTTTGGGGGGGGTTCAAAAGTAAAAAAAAAAAAAGGGGTAATCCGCTCAAAACGTCATAAATAACCCAATTTTCCCTTATTATTGCTAATGTCAGATATATCTTAAGAAAGCACATCTTTGGGGGAAAAGCGGATGTGTTTGTTGATAGAAAGAAGGAAAATTATATTTCTTCTCAGCAAAAGTAAACTGTGGAAACGATCCGTTGACGGCGGGCAGCAGCAGCCAAAACGTGTATGTGTGTGTGTGTGTGTGTTTATCACGGTAAAGACTGGACTGTGAAATCCATGTCGTGGTTGAACGTCACAAGTCCTGTATCTGCAGTGACGGGAGAAGGTCGTTCATCCTTTCTCTGGCACTCCCGACGAATAAGAATCTCAAAAGAGGAAGTACAGTTCAAAAGTGGCCCCGTAAGGCCCCGTAAGGCCCCGTAAGGCCCCGTAAGGGGACGGCTGTGAGGTGGAAAACCTGAATGCACGTAGACCAGAGTCTGCGTCACTCTTAAAGTGTCTCAGGTACTTCCTCGCTGTCTCGGGAGGTTTCAGTGCAGCCCGGGGCAACGACGACGGCGTCCCGCGAGACGCTTCCCACAGTCCCTGCAGCCGAGGCGGGGGGAGGCGCAGCGGGGGCCTGTGATTGGTCCGACTTTCTCTTCTTCCTCACGTGATGGTGATGCTTTTTGGACTTCAGGTGAGCTGCAAGAAAAAAACAAACGAGAGAGAGAGAGAGAGAGAGAGAGGCCCACGTGAGATATGGTGTTGACACGTTTTTCAATCTCTTGTGAATCGTGATCCACAAAAAGGAGTCACAAAAATAAGAAGTCTTAAGTCGGTCTTTATGACACATTTTCAAGCAGCTGGAGTACGACAACATGTGTTCCTTTGATGTTGTTGTCGTCGTCGTCGTCCCTGACTGAAGCGGTTTGTAATGGCCTCCGCTCAGATGATAACAAGAAGAACATGTTTTTCTTTAGAAGCACAAACACACCGACATTGATAACATGTTATTTATGTGACGGCTGTAAGAGGTCGACAGCGTGAGGCGAAGATTCATGACAACCGTGTCAGATGCAATGACAACGTTACTCTGCTGCCTGCGTGTGTGCGTGTGCGTGTGCGTGTGTGTGTGTGGCAAAGCCAAAGCATCCGGTTGTTCTGGAAAGACACAGCCAGCCTCACGTACAGCTGCTATCCCTCTTGAGGCAAAGCACCAGGTTAACCCTTGATTAACATATTAACATATATATGAACATGTGTATATGAACATGTGCATATGAACATATGTTTATGAACATGTGTATATGAACATGTGTATATTAACATATATATGAACATGTGTATATGAACGTGTGTATATGAACGTGTGCATATGAACGTGTGTATATGAACATGTGCATATGAACATGTGCATATGAACATGTGTATGAACATGTGTATATTAACATATATATGAACATGTGTATATGAACATGTGCATATGAACATGTGCATATGAACATGTGTATGAACATGTGTATATTAACATATATATGAACATGTGCATATGAACATGTTTATATGAACATGTGTATATTAACATATATATGAACATGTGTATATGAACATGTGTATATGAACATGTGCATATGAACATGTGCATATGAACATGTGCATATGAACATGTGTATATGAACATGTGTATATGAACGTGTGTATATGAACATGTGCATATGAACATGTGTATATGAACATGTGTATATGAACGTGTGCATATGAACATGTGTATATGAACATGTGCATATGAACATGTGCATATGAACATGTGCATATGAACATGTGCATATGAATCATGTGTATATGAACATGTGTATATTAACATATATATGAACGTGTATATTAACATATATATGAACATGTGTATATGAACATGTGTATATGAACGTGTGCATATGAACATGTGCATATGAACGTGTGTATATTAACATATATATGAACATGTGTATATTAACATATATATGAACATGTGCATATGAACATGTGTATATGAACATGTGCATATGAACATGTGTATATGAACATGTGTATATGAACATGTGTATATTAACATATATATGAACATGTGTATATGAACATGTGTATATGAACGTGTGTATATGAACATGTGTATATGAACGTGTGTATATGAACATGTGTATATGAACATGTGTATATGAACATGTGTATATTAACATATATATGAACATGTGTATATTAACATATATATGAACGTGTGTATATGAACATGTGTATATGAACATGTGTATATGAACATGTGCATATGAACATGTGTATATGAACATGTGTATATTAACATATATATGAACATGTGTATATTAACATATATATGAACATGTGTATATGAACATGTGTATATGAACATGTGTATATGAACGTGTGCATATGAACGTGTGCATATGAACGTGTGCATATGAACATGTGTATATGAACATGTGTATATTAACATATATATGAACATGTGTATATGAACATGTGTATATGAACATGTGTATATGAACGTGTGCATATGAACGTGTGTATATGAACATGTGGATATGAACATGTGTATATGAACATGTGTATATGAACATGTGTATATGAACATGTGTATATGAACATGTGTATATTAACATATATATGAACATGTGTATATTAACATATATATGAACGTGTGTATATGAACATGTGTATATGAACGTGTGTATATGAACATGTGTATATGAACGTGTGTATATGAACATGTGTATATGAACATGTGTATATGAACATGTGTATATTAACATATATATGAACATGTGTATATTAACATATATATGAAAGTGTGTATATGAACATGTGTATATTAACATATATATGAACGTGTGTATATGAACATGTGTATATGAACATGTGTATATGAACATGTGCATATGAACATGTGTATATGAACATGTGTATATTAACATATATATGAACATGTGTATATTAACATATATATGAACATGTGTATATGAACATGTGTATATGAACATGTGTATATGAACATGTGCATATGAACATGTGTATATGAACATGTGTATATTAACATATATATGAACATGTGTATATTAACATATATATGAACATGTGTATATGAACGTGTGTATATGAACGTGTGTATATGAACATGTGTATATGAACATGTGGATATGAACATGTGTATATGAACATGTGTATATGAACATGTGTATATTAACATATATATGAACATGTGTATATTAACATATATATGAACATGTGTATATGAACGTGTGTATATGAACATGTGTATATGAACATGTGTATATGAACATGTGTATATGAACATGTGTATATGAACATGTGTATATTAACATATATATGAACATGTGTATATTAACATATATATGAACGTGTGTATATGAACATGTGTATATGAACGTGTGTATATGAACATGTGTATATGAACGTGTGTATATGAACATGTGTATATGAACATGTGTATATGAACATGTGTATATTAACATATATATGAACATGTGTATATTAACATATATATGAACGTGTGTATATGAACATGTGTATATTAACATATATATGAACGTGTGTATATGAACATGTGTATATGAACATGTGTATATGAACATGTGCATATGAACATGTGTATATGAACATGTGTATATTAACATATATATGAACATGTGTATATTAACATATATATGAACATGTGTATATGAACATGTGTATATGAACATGTGTATATGAACGTGTGTATATGAACGTGTGTATATGAACATGTGTATATGAACATGTGCATATGAACATGTGTATATGAACGTGTGTATATTAACATATATATGAACATGTGTATATTAACATATATATGAACATGTGTATATGAACATGTGTATATGAACATGTGTATATGAACGTGTGCATATGAACATGTGTATATGAACGTGTGTATATGAACATGTGTATATGAACATGTGCATATGAACGTGTGTATATTAACATATACATGAACATGTGTATATTAACATATATATGAACATGTGCATATGAACATGTGCATATGAACATGTGCATATGAACATGTGCATATGAACATGTGCATATTAACATATATATGAACATGTGTATATTAACATATATATGAACATGTGTATATGAACATGTGTATATGAACATGTGTATATGAACGTGTGTATATGAACATGTGCATATGAACATGTGTATATGAACATGTGTATATGAACATGTGCATATGAACATGTGTATATTAACATATATGAACATGTGTATATTAACATATATATGAACATGTGCATATGAACGTGTGCATATGAACGTGTGCATATGAACGTGTGCATATGAACATGTGCATATGAACATGTGTATATGAACATGTGTATATGAACATGTGTATATGAACATGTGTATGAACATGTGCATATGAACATGTGTATATGAACATGTGTATATGAACATGTGCATATGAACATGTGCATATGAACATGTGCATATGAACATGTGTATATTAACATATATATGAACATGTGTATATTAACATATATATGAACATGTGTATATGAACATGTGCATATGAACATGTGTATATGAACGTGTGTATATGAACATGTGTATATGAACATGTGTATGAACATGTGTATATTAACATATATATGAACATGTGTATATGAACATGTGTATATGAACATGTGCATATGAACATGTGTATATGAACATGTGTATATTAACATATATATGAACATGTGTATATTAACATATATATGAACATGTGCATATGAACATGTGCATATGAACATGTGTATATGAACATGTGTATATTAACATATATATGAACATGTGTATATTAACATATATATGAACATGTGTATATGAACATGTGTATATGAACATGTGTATATGAACATGTGCATATGAACATGTGTATATGAACATGTGTATATTAACATATATATGAACATGTGTATATTAACATATATATGAACATGTGTATATGAACATGTGTATATGAACATGTGTATATTAACATATATATGAACATGTGTATATGAACATGTGTATATGAACATGTGTATATGAACATGTGTATATTAACATATATATGAACATGTGTATATAAACATGTGTATATGAACATGTGCATATGAACGTGTGCATATGAACGTGTGCATATGAACATGTGTATATGAACATGTGTATATGAACATGTGTATATTAACATATATATGAACATGTGTATATTAACATATATATGAACATGTGTATTTTAACATATATATGAACATGTGTATATGAACATGTGGATATGAACATGTGGATATGAACGTGTGTATATGAACATGTGTATATGAACATGTGGATATGAACATGTGTATATGAACATGTGTATATGAACATGTGTATATGAACATGTGCATATGAACATGTGCATATGAACGTGTGTATATTAACATATATATGAACATGTGTATATTAACGTGTGCATATGAACGTGTGCATATGAACGTGTGCATATGAACATGTGCATATGAACATGTGCATATGAACATGTGCATATGAACATGTGCATATGAACATGTGTATATGAACATGTGTATGAACATGTGCATATGAACATGTGCATATGAACATGTGTATGAACATGTGCATATGAACATGTGCATATGAACATGTGTATATGAACATGTGTATATGAACATGTGCATATGAACATGTGCATATGAACATGTGTATATTAACATATATATGAACATGTGTATATTAACATATATATATGAACGTGTGTATATGAACGTGTGCATATGAACATGTGCATATGAACATGTGCATATGAACATGTGCATATGAACATGTGTATATGAACATGTGTATATGTACATGTGTATGTGAACATGTGCATATGAACATGTGCATATGAACATGTGCATATGAACATGTGCATATGAACATGTGCCCGCGTCAGGCTACGAGTGATAGCTCCGAGGTGGACGAGTATGGACCTTCACTACGAATGGTGTCCTGCTTTGAGAAGAAGAATATATATTTCGGCCAGAGGGGAATCTAATTAATTCTGGGGAAAATGGTTATCGGACTGAAATTAATGAGTAAAATTGATAAATGCAATCACTTTGCTCCTGTAAAAAAAAAAATATATACATATATATATATATATATAAGTTTATAAATAAATAAATATATACACACACACACACACACACACACACATACTACTTTAATGGCTAAATACAAACTGATGGAATGCTGTGTGTTGTGGGTTCGACTGCCTCACCTGTCCACTCCAGGTCACCGATGATCACCTTGTCACACAGATCACATGCGTGGCGGCTCCGCTTGTTTCTCTGCTGCTCCCCCTCTCCTCTGATTGGCTGAAGAGCCAGCTCCTCGCCCTAATTCATTGGGAAAGACGTTGTTATTTTTAGGGTTTTTTTGTAGTGCACATGCCCTGTAGAGTTTTCTTGTGAACAAACACAAGTTTATTTTTCAGTTTAATATTAGGCTGCCTTTGTTGACGTTTTCACCAAAAAACCTCGCTACCTACTAGAGGTCACAAACTCCACGGGGCTCCTTTAGTAGAGCAGTGCAATACTGTGTTCATCTGTTTAGTCATCTGCTCCTTATATAATATATATTATAATAAATTATAATATAATATATATATATATATATATATATATTATTTTTTATTATTATTATTTAAAATATATTTATTATTATATATATATATATATATTTTTTCTTTATTTTTTTATTATTATAATATATATATATATATATATATATATATATAAAATAAAATAAAATAAAAAAATAGATTGAGGTAAAGCTAGAAAAGAAAAAGGGACAGGTAAGAAAAGGAAGGAGGATGTACAAGGAAGGAATGGAGGTCAGAATCCTTAAAGTAATCAAGCGAGGGAAACAAATTAGGATATAGAAGGGAACAAATGGAGGTAAAAGTGGCAAATAAAGTGGTGGACAAACAATATAAACAAAAATAAAGTATAGATCTATGACTTCATCCCAGCTGGTTCAGACTCTTGAGGCCCCACCTTGCTGAGACTCTCCAGTATCTGCAGTGCAGGGTTCAGCACCGTCTCCTCCCACCTCGACACGTCCGTCACATCCAGACCATACACCGCCGGCACGTTGTCTCCCGGTCCTAATAGACACACACACACACACACACACACACACACACACACAGGTTAAAACACACCGTGTACTTTACAAGGCCAACAAATGTGATGAAATGTTCTTCAACACCAACAAAACTCGCGCTACCTCCTCCCGCTTAGAGTCGTGCGTCTTGGTGTGTTTGAGTGTAAATATTGCATCATCACTCACATAAAAAAAAAAAAAGGGGGGGGGGGGGGGGGGGTCGACTCGCTAATTACGCAGCCGATTATTTGACATCTCGTAAGAAACAAACATTTCATCGGAGAGGAATCCGATAGAGAGAGAGAGAGAGAGCAGCGACGTGCTGGAGCCGCACCCTGAAGCGCCGTCAACCTGCTGACTCACAGCGGCTCGATAATGTCTCTCCCTCCTTCCTCCCCCCTTTCTCTCTTGTGCACCGTCTCTCTCTCTCTCTTTCCATCCATCAGTCTGGCTTCAGCGCTCTCTCTCTCTCTCTCTCTCTCTCTCTCTCTCTCTCTCTCTCTCTCTCTCTCTCTCTCTCTCTCTCTCTCTCTCTCTCTCTCTCTCTCTCTCTCTCTCTCTCTCTCTCTCTCTCTCTCTCTCTCTCTCTCTCTCTCTCTCTCTCTCTCTCTCTCTCTCTCTCTCTCTCTCTCTCTCTCTCTCTCTCTCTCTCTCTCTCTCTCTCTCTCTCTCTCTCTCTCTCTCTCTCTCTCTCTCTCTCTCTCTCTCTCTCTCAATCTCTCACTAACAGTTCCACCCCCTGTGTTCCTATTTTGCACCGGTCAGCAGTCTCCAGGTCAGGCCTCAGCATTAAACAGCAGCACCAGTCCCTCCCTCCCTCCCTCCCTCTCTCTCTCCATCCCTCCCTCCCTCCCTCCCTGTCGGTCTGCATCAAGAGCCACTGCCCTGCATTGATTGAAGACACTCGGACGCTCAGAAAATGAAAGTGTGCGCAATTTCTAGAGAAAAATTTGACTTCAAACCACTGCAACAAATATTACCCATACATAAAACACACTGCTAGAGTTATAACATAATATAAATACGACCAAATCATTTAAAAAAATTAAAAAAACACGATTTAAAAAAAGGTTCCACATTGTGGAAAGGGGAGTCTGGGCTTCCCCCACCCACCTTTCCTAACACACAGTATTGCAATACTCCAACGGTGCATCCAGTTATCTTTCTACATGTCATACGCCAAAATTATTGGAGGAATAAATATTGTGACCCGATGGATGGCGCTAGAGGAAAAGCGAGTCTGAATCCATCAAATATTTTGTTGTGACCTTTAAAATCGTGACCCAAGCGGAGCTGTCGACGTGGCTTAAAATGTGTTTTTTTTATTTATAGAGTAGTGAGTAAATGAACCCCATTAACCTGGAAGGCTTTCATGGCTTAATCCCCCTCCACGCAGAGGCTGAACTGTGGAGCCCGAGGGCAGCAGACGCCCAAAAGACTGGAGCTACAGACTCTGCTGGGACCGAGGAATACAACTGCTAACTGTACACACTAGTGTGTGTGTGTGTGTGTGTGTGTGTGTGTGTGTGTGTGTGTGTGCGGGAACAATGAGCGTCTTCACGCAGCCGCGCCCCGAGAGCGATGGACTCGTTTTATTTGGCAGACGCCACACCGGTCCAAATGTGGACGCCGCCGTCGGTTTAAATCAACATTGTGATGCGTTTCATTTTGTTGTCCTGTTTGCTCAATCGAGTTGCTGACAAAAGCAAAAAACAACAACACAGAGATCCCTCATTGGCAACGTCTTAGCGCACTGCCTCCTGCACCTGCTTCGCTTTCCACAGAGTGTTTTCATGGTTTCCCCCAAAACTCTGTCTGGCCCGCGCAGCCGATTTGTTTCCTCTTGTTTTCTTTTAAAACCACGAGTGTTAATCAAAGCCTCCGGTTTCCCCTGGTGTGCTTACTGTCCGTCTGTGTGTGTGTGTGTGTGTGTGTGTGTGTATCTTTTGTGTTTGTGGTACAATAGCAGGCAGGTGGCGGCGCCGAGCGTCACCTGGCATACCTGTACCAGACGCAGAGCTGGAGCTCTCTCCTTGAGGGGCTCTAATAAATACTTCACCTCCTGTTCTCCCTCTCTCTCCTTACTTTGTTCTTTTATCTCTTTCATCACCAGCGCCCTCCCACAATTCCCTTTTGCAGTCCAGACCAACCTCCCACTGGGCCGAGTGGTAAATAGAAGGGAGGGAGAGAGAGAGAGAGAGAGAGAGAGAGAGAGAGAGAGAGAGAGAGAGAGAGAGAGAGATCTTGTGTGGTGGGTTGCCAGATGCTGGATGGACCCTCCCCCACCCACACACACACACACCATTCTTGTGTGGGGATCTGGTGAAATGTAACCCTTCTAATCCACTCTGTGGTAAACAGGGGTTGATAAGTAACTCAAAAAAGGGACAAAGAGCAGGGTGGTCAACACACACACACACACACACACAGACACACACACACACACACAGAGCGTTGCCTTTCAAGCACACAAGGGAGATTGCTTTGCCAACAAGAAAAAGCATCTCCTGTCGCCCAGCAGCTGCTTGCCAGTGTGTGTGTGTGTGTGTTGTAACAGTAGTCCACCTGTTGCAACAACCAGTCCAGGAGTCATTCGCTGCGTCATCCCTGTAACTCCTCCTCCTCCTCCTCCTCCTCCTCCGCCCCCCCATCCTCCCCTCCCCAGCTGTGCTCCTCTGGCCGTCGTCCATACTGGAGCACAACAGCTGCCTCCGTTCACTCAACGGCCTCCTTCCTCATTTCGTGAGTTCCTCTTCCACATTATTCCCCCCCCCACCTCCCCCACCTCCCCCACCTCGTCTCCTTCGTTATCCGTTGTTCCCGTTTGACATTTCTGCAGCAGGTCAAGTGCATGTCGAGGATATTTCGGTTAAGTTTCGGCCAAATTGACGATTCCTTTCATCCGGCTGTTCGGTGGGCAGCGACTGAAGGAATCCCTTTATCACCCCCCCCCCCCCCCCTCCCTCCCTCCCACCTCCCTCGCCTCCCCGTACTGTGCTGTGCTTCCACTCCGCCCTCCTCCCCTTTACTCTGGATATATTAAAGGAATACTTCACCCGCAAAATGACCATTAGTATTTCAGAATAAGAATTGAGGTGGATGAGGCAGCTAAACGATATCAAAACATGCGTTTGCTAAATCACACACACACACACACACAACTTGTGCAGCATAGTACAAGTTTAATGGACACAGTCGCATGCTCACTACTTCCCAAACATAAGCATCTTCGCTGAAACCTGAAAAACACTGTTTATGCGGTAGGTATTAAATAGTTTTTTTTTAGCAAAGATGCACAAAGGGTTTGAACTATGCTGCACAGCCGTAGTGGTTAACGTGTGAATCTAACAGGGGAGGCGTCCGCTCTCGTTAGAAAATAAAATGAATGAAAATGCTAAATGTGGCGATTATTATTATTTTTTTTTAAGGATCTGAGGAAATCCGGTTCCAATATGCACTGGCTGCCTTTCCCACTCCATGCATGGACGGAAACACACCCAACACGGCATCTCACTTTTCACCTTGCGAGTCGTTCTCATCTGCTCCAGCGCACTCTCGTCTCCTTCCAACTCGTGGAGGTGACGGAGAGGTCTTCTTACCACCCCCCCACCCCCCCACCACCCAGGGGAGGAGGCTGCATTCGTGTGTGTGCGTACATGGAAGCTTAGCACTCGCCAGAAAACAAGGGTGTGTAAACTCGCCTCACACCTGTTGCCCCCGAAGGCATCAGATTACCTTCACTCTCCAGCCACCCATGTGTCGTTTCTGTCTCCCTCTTTCTCTCTCTCTCTCTCTTTCTCTCTCTCTCTCACTCTCTCACTCTCTCTCCATTAAAAGATACCTACACCCCCGTTACTTAACACTCACGAGGCCTCAGCCTAACTTCACCTGCATATCCTGGTTGCAGGCAGTGTGTGTGTGTGTGTGCTTGTTTTTGAAAGGGGATTAAAATTAAAATAAATAAATGAATAACTTTGAGGGCACTTGCATCCTTCCCCATAAAACGTGGCACTTATTAACATTAATATAGCCTCAAATTACCATTTTCTTTATGGGTAATTAAATCTACTAATTAACCATTCCCCTTTAACCGCACACACACACATATTCTTTAAGCGTAGACCCACACACACACACAGATGCACTTTAAAAAAATAAAAAAAAGGCAAGACAAATTAAGCTTGATTTAATTTGCACTGGCTGACCTGCTGCTTAAATCCCCCACAGCCAACCCAAAGTTAAGTCCATCAAGAACCACGTATCCTGCTGAAAAGTATTTAAGACAGCGAACGCCCACCTGCTCCCTCACCGGCAGTCGCCGCCGAAATTTGTGAAGTGGAAAACGAGGTTAAACTCGTTGCCTTTGAGGCAGCGTTGTGCTCCCTATGCATGCGGCGGCTTTCAGGATAATTGTCTGGCTCCTCTAACCCGACTGGTTTGCCTGACCGAGGCCCTCTGTCATGTCCAATTTGTCTTTGCCTTTGACCCACTGGTCTCGGGCCGGTTCTCGTAGCCCCCGGTGACCCCCCCCCCACCACCCTTTGCCCGAGTTTGTGTGGTCGGGGCAAATTCCCGGCAGCTCTGTAATGCTTCAAGAGATTAGCCTGCTCAGCTGAGGCCCGCTGGCATCTGTGTGTGAGTGGGAGACTGTGTGTGTGTCTGAATGTGTGTGTGTGTGTGTGTCTGAATGTGTGTGTGTGTGTGTGTGTGTGTGTGTGGGGCTCAGATGAAACAGAAAAGAAAAAAAAAGAGGTCAGCAGTCACAGCGAGGGAGCGAGGTGAACACAGACGGTGCGGACAGAAAGGTGGGATGAGCGGCGGTTTAAGAGCAAAACCTTGGGTGAGGACAATCCCGGCTCAAGGACGAGGCTGTCTGACACACACACACACACACACACACACACACACACACACACACACACACACACACACACACACACACACACACACACACACACACACACACACACACACACACACACACACACACACACACACACACACACACACACACACACACACACACACACACACACACACACACACACACACACACACACACACACACACACACACACACACACACACACACACACACACACACACACACACACACACACACACACACACACACACACACACACACACACACACAAATAAAAGCCATCTGAAATGGATATTAGCATGTGGAGCTATGAATCCCGGAGAGCTCGGTCTACGTGGGAACCCAAACCAGATCTTTTTACAGGAATATAGCAGCATTTTATATTTAATTTCATTTTTACATTCAATCCCCCCCCCCCCTTACACTCATGTGTGTGTATTTTGGGAAACATGGACTGCAGCAGGAGTAATGTCTGTTGGGGGGTAAAGGAGCCAAAAAGAACAACTTTCCTTTGAAATAAAAGCACATTTGATCCCCGAGTCTGAACGCCCACTTAAAACGCAGGTTGACAACAGAGTTTGTTTTTTGTATCCCCTGACGACCATTTGCAGGGTTTTTCTAGCTCTACTATCCGGGCCATATCTTTGCAGATAAGTCAAAGATTGTTACGAAACATAAAAAAGTAGTTGTCCGGAAACATCCCTGCAGCTACTGCTGTGAACTGTACGGCAAAAAAAAACACACAAAAAAACTACAATATCTCCAAAATATTTCCGTTCATAAAGCTGGAAGAAGCCTTTGTTTTGCATTTCCTAGATCTCTATAACAGAGACATGACAATAGTCACTAATGAATGGATTCCTACATTTTTTAAAAAGTGCAAGACTTGTTACTAAGTCTTTCCTGGGAGACTTGATGGGAGTCTCAGACGTTTAAGAGAGTCTCCGGATGCTTCCGAGTTTGAGTGCGAGTGCAGACGGGTTGCTGCACCATATGGTGAAAGACGGGTATTGAGGTTTACGGCTCGGCGCGGCCTAAGCCACTTTGGCCTAACGGGATTAGGAGGCCGGGTTACTACAGGGCAGACTGCTGGTGGGGACACGGAGGCCGGGTTTCCGTTTGAGACGCACTCGGCCCGTCTGCGCATTTTAAAAACACGTCTGACTTCAAGGGGGGTTGTGACCCGGGGTGAGAAATCTCTTCTATTCATTTGGTGCTGGGAAGAAGGAAAAAAAAGACATTGAGGAGCTGGTGTATACTGGGGGATGTTTTGTTGCAGTTGTTGCAAAATGAATGGTGGTTTCAACCATTTAAATATATATATATATATATATATATATATATATATATATATATATATATATATATATATATATATCCATAGTTCTCCTGGGAGACTTCAACGCTCACGTGGGCAATGACAGAGAAACCTGGCGGGGCGTGATTGGGAGGAACGGCTTGCCCGATCTGAACCCGAATGGTGTTTTGTTGTTGGACTTCTGTGCTAGCCACAGTTTGTCCATAACGAACACCATGTTCGAACATAAGGTGGCTCATAAGTGTACCTGGTACCAGAACACCTTAGGCCGGAGATCAATGATCGACTTTGTAATCGTATCATCTGATCTGAGGCCGTATGTCTTGGACACTCGGGTGAAGAGAGGAGCAGAGCTGTCAACTGATCACCACCTGGTGGTGAGTTGGATCAGATGGCGGGGGACTCGGCTAGAAAGACCTGGCAAGCCCAAACGTGTAGTGAGGGTGAACTGGGAACGTCTGGCAGAGGATCCTGTCCGGGAGGTCTTCAACTCCCACCTCCGGAAGAACTTCTCACAAATCCCGAGGGAGGCTGGGGACATGGAATCCGAGTGGACCTTGTTCAAAGCCTCTATTGTGAACGCGGTTGCTCGGGGCTGTGGATGGAAGGTCATCGGTGCCTGTCGTGGCGGCAACCCGAGAACCCGGTGGTGGACACCGAGGGTGAGGGAAGCCGCCAAACTGAAGAAGGAGGCCTTTCGGGCCTGGCTGGCCCAGGGGTCTCCTGAAGCAGCTGACGGGTACCGGCGGGCCAGAAGGGCTGCAGCTGCGATGGTCGCGGAGGCTAAAACTCGGGCATGGGAGGAGTTCGGGGAGGCCATGGAGAAGGACTTTCGGTTGGCCTCAAGGAAGTTCTGGCAAACCATCCCACGGCTCAGGAAGGGAAAGCAGGGTCTACCCCAGGCTGTTCTCAGCAGGGGGGGGGAACTGCTGACCCGGACTGGGGACATCGTCGAGCGGTGGAAAGAGCACTTTGAGGAACTCCTAAACCCGGCCAACATGTCCCCCGGAGAGGGGGCAGCGCCGGAAGACTTTGGGGTGGATTCACCCATATCCCTGGCAGAGGTCGCTAAGGTAGTCAAAAAGCTCCTTGGTGGCAAGGCGCCAGGGGTGGATGAGATCCGCCCTGAGATGCTGAAAGCGCTGGACATTGTTGGGCTGTCTTGGTTGACACGCCTTTTCAGTGTCGCATAGGGGTCGGGAACAGTGCCCATGGACTGGCAGACCGGGGTGGTGGTTCCCATCTTCAAGAAGGGGGACCGGAGAGTGTGCTCGAACTATCGTGGTATCACACTGCTCAGCCTCCCAGGAAAAGCTTATGCCAGGGTGCTGGAGAGGAGACTCCGACCGCTTGTCGAACCTCAGATTCAAGACGAACAGTGCGGATTCCGTCCCGATCGTGGAACAGTGGACCAGCTCTTTACCCTCGCAAGATTACTGGAGGGGTCCTGGGAGTTTGCCCAACCAGTTTACATGTGCTTTGTAGACCTGGAGAAGGCTTTCGACCGGGTCCCTCGGGGGTTTTTGTGGGGGGTGCTGCGGGAGTATGGGGTGCCGGACCCGTTGGCACGGGCCATCCGGTCTCTGTATGCCTGCAGTAGGAGCTGTGTTCGTCTCCTCGGTAGTAAGTCAGACACGTTCCCGGTGGGTGTTGGCCTCCGCCAGGGCTGCCCTTTATCACCGGTCCTGTTCGTGACCTTCACGGACAGGATATCTAGGCGCAGCCAGGGGGCGGAGAGGATCCGGTTCGGGAGTCTCGGGATCGCCTCTCTGCTGTTTGCGGATGATGTGGTCCTGTTTGCCTCCTCGGACCGTGACCTCCAGCATTCACTGGGGCGTTTTTCAGCCGAGTGCGAAGCGGCAGGGATGAGAGTTAGTACCTCCAAATCTGAGGCCATGGTGCTCTGCCGGAAACCGGCGGATTGCTCCCTCCAGGTGGGGGCAAACTGCCTACCCCAAGCGAAGGAGTTCAAGTATCTCGGGGTCTTGTTCACGAGTGAGGGTAAGGTGGAGCGGGAGATCGACAGGCGGATTGGTGCGGCTGCAGCAGTAAAACAGGCGCTGTACCGGTCCGTCTTAGTGAAGAGGGAGCTGAGCCGGAAGGCAAAGCTCTCCATTTACTGGTCGGTCTACGTTCCAACCCTCACCTATGGTCACGAACTCTGGGTCGTGACCGAAGGAACGAGATCTCGGATACAAGCGGCCGAAATGAGCTTCCTCCGTAGGGTGGCCGGGCTCAGCCTTAGAGATAGGGTAAGGAGCTCGGACATCAGGGGGGAGCTTGGAGTCGAGTCGCTGCTCCTTCGTGTCAAAAGGAGTCAGCTGAGGTGGTTCGGGCATCTAGTCAGGATGCCTCCTGGACGCCTCCCATTAGAGGTTTTCCGGGCACGTCCAACTGGTAGGAGGCCCCGGGGAAGACCGAGGACACGCTGGAGGGATTACATCTCCCGGCTGGCCTTGGAACGCCTCGGGATCCCCCAGAATGAGCTGGAAAGTGTTGCGGGTGAGAGGGAGGCCTGGGTCGGCCTGCTGAACCTGCTGCCACCGCGACCCGACCCCCGGATAAGCGGGTGATAATGGATGTATATATATATATATATATATATATATATATATATATATATATATATATATATATATATATTTAAATATATAATAAATGCTCTTTTAGAATAGAGCTGTGCTCGATGTTTTCCCGCTTCCAGTCGTCACGGTTACACTCAACTAATTGCGAGCGTACAGGCGCGGTATCAATCTTCACATTATTACTCCTGTAATGATGTAATGTTTTATTCAAAATGAATCCTCGGGGGGGGAAAGTGAGCAAGAAGATGAAAAAGTGGTACATTTGTTATCTAACGATTAAAAAAAAAAAAAAAAAAACGGCGAGTGACATCCGTCAACATTTGTTTTTGTTTTTAAATCACGGCACGTGATGACGATTTGAAATTGAGAGTGCGCCCCAAATCCTGCTGTGCACACACACACACACACACACACACACACACGTGAACACAAACACACTTAACTCTGCACCCTGGAACCCAACACGGTGTCTGAGAGGCTTACGGGGCTTCTAATGAAGTGCATGAATCTCATCTTGTTAAAGAGAGTGCTGATTGCTAAGGAACTTGGGGAAGGGGACACACACACACACACACACACACACACACACACACAGGTGAAGGGTACTCACGTTTAAGGAAGCGGTTACGGACCCATTTATTCTGTTTGCGGGCGTAACGTCTCGTAGCAATCTTCAAAGCTTCTATACCTGGAGAGAGTTATAGATGAAGGGTAGACACAGAAATCATTAAATAGATTCTTCTGGTTGAACCAGTCAACCAGCCGGTGAATCTAAACCCATCTCTCAAGTATTTCCTCTGACCTTTGTCTCGCAGTGCGTCCTTCTCCCGCTGGGTGCTGCTTTCAGGAGCGGTCAGGTAGTCGTGAAACTCCTTAAAGCCGATCGACTGGAAAATCCCATGTTGGTAGTTCTGACTGGAGAGCAGGAGGAGAGGAGATTCAACTGTATCCATTAATAAAAGAAATATTTGTTACCCATTAATACACCTTTTTTTTTCCTTCAAGTTTCCGACTCCAACTTGACATTTCCAGACAACACACTGCGGTGACTCATTTCACCTTCTCCTCCTCTTTTATCTCTCCTTCCCTCCATGAACAAAGAATATCAGTCGGAGCAGATGTGAGGCCCTTCGGGGGACAAAGTGACAGAATGACATAAAAAAAAAAAGAAAAACCCTGGCACTGGCAGAGGGGCCCTCGGGGGGGGGGGGGCTGGACTCAGTGGCCCCGGCTCTAAAAAACACACAACAAAAACCGCATCGTGAACTACGTGTGGAACATAACCAAGTCGTCTTTTGTCTCATTGTATTAGAAGGTCGTGTTGTGGCCGACCAGCTGACCAGCATGACATCACGTAAACCTTTTTTTTTTTTTTTTTTCCCAGATTTAGAGCGATTGCAAAAATAGTCGATATTTTCTCTCTGCGCCAGTAAAAAGACGATGTTTCTTTCTATAATTCTGTTCCAGTCTGCACCTATTTTAATGGCACACAGGCGTTTATTTCTGTGGAAGATGGGAGGTTGTGTTTATAGTGGGAGGAGCTCCAGACGAGTGTAACGTTGGTTGACATTTTTTATTTATATGAAACTCTTCTTCATGCACTCTTAACTTCACTTTGCTAGTCACTCGTAGAACGCAAAGCAGCAGGCTTCAATATCCTGTCACTATTTCCTGTCATCAATATCCTGCAGCGCCCAATAAATCCTGTTGAGAACTAACTAATAGAGTAATTAAACCGCAGCATGTCTGAATATTTAAGTCGCAACACATCTGTGTTTTTAGCCCGAGGCCTCGGCTACTCGCCGGTTCTGTACGACAACAATCTGATACCGGAGAAAAAGTCTGAATTTTATATATATATTTTTTCCTATATTCCAAATTGATTTATGAATGGAGTTCACATACCAAGCCAATAAAACGGATGCAGTTTGATTATAGTCAGAGCCCATTACCTGCTCATATCCCCATTTGCATCCCTAATAAATACTAAAAGTACTAATAATTGCAATTATTTTACAGTTCTACAACGATCTGCACAGTTAATGATCTTTCTTTGGGTTGTTTTTTTCTTCAAATCCCGTCATGAACGTGATGCAATATTCAAAAAGTCCTCACACTGAACATGTGAACTGGTCTTTGAACTGACTTATAATATTTACTTTTATCAAATTTTGTCTCTTTCACATTCTCGGAAATATATATATATATATATATTTATTTTTAGCCCCGCGACTTACACTCGTAACAGAAAACAAGAGGAGGAAATAACAAAAATAAACCTGGCTAGACGGGCAGAGACAGAAATTCGAGAACGGCAACAGAGCACAGGAAACGTGGAGTCAATGGAGGGAGAAAATGGAGAGACGGGGAGGAAAGGGAGGGAGAGATTTGACCTTGATGTCTGGCCACAGCAGCCAGCTGCAGATGGAGACGAGAGGGTGAAAGGAGAGAAAGACGGAGGACCGGAGGAGGGTTGAGGGGGGGTGGGGGGTGGGGTAAAGTGCTCGGCTGATCAGATTGCTGAGAGGGCAATAGTGGCAGAGGAGGAGGAGGAGTGCAAAAGGTGGGATGGGGTGATGGGGTGATGAAAGAAAGGAGGCACAAAAGAAGAGAATTGGCAGCTTCCTTGGCTCCGTTACAGCAATGCATCAACCCTCCCCCCATCCTCCTCCTCCCCCCTCCCCCCTCCAGCCACACCCCACCACACAATATCAATATCACACAGCAGTGTTCAATATCCAGCCGTCAGTGAAGCCCACGTACACGTGTTTACTGTCGCGTACAGAATCACTCAAACGGGCTTAAAGTTCGGTACCGTCGTCGCAATAAATACCAATCAAGCGCTAAAGTCGCGTCGTCGTCGTGGTAACCGCCGCACGTCAGCCTCTCGAGAGCACGGGAAAAGCACTGGAGGGATCCCCAGCGTGAAGGAAATGTCATAGGAAGGGGCAACGTGGCAATTGTGCGAAAAAAAATATTAAAATCGTATATTAACGTCATTATCATCATCTTGCAGGAGCATCGTCGGGCAGACCGCAACGGCGCTGCGAGTCACTCGTTCCACCGCCACTCGGTGGAGGCAATTAGCGGCGAGCGCCAGACTCCCCCCGTTGGTGGTTATCTCTCTGGAATTATGAATAAAAATCGCTGGACATCCTGAAGAAATAAAATCGGTCCCCGTCTGAACCGAACTCGTCAAGAGAGAAATAAATAACGGACCGCCCCTCGACCAACGCGTTCCCTTCCCTCCCGTCGCCACCGCTCGACAGACCGAACGTCTGCCGCGTTCATTACGGGATTCTTGAAACTTGTTGCAGAGGCGCTCGGTAGCCATGACGACAGAGCCGCGTCGCTTTCTTTCTAAAGACCCATCACTGACAGCGAGGCTCAGGACTTTTCCCAAAAGATAATTTAAAAGAAATTCTTTAAAAAAAAAAAAAAAGGTTATCCTTTTACTTTGTTAAAATCATCTGTGGTGGCTTTTTACATTAAAAAGGGAAAACACAATTCAAATGGTTAGGAAATAAATGACTCATTTAATAATAGGATAATTATGACCTGTTTATCTTCTCAACACTGGCTTAGAGCCAGTGTTGAGAAGATAAACAGGTCATAATTATCTCTCTAATATTACTGTAAAAGTTTCTTTTTTACAAGATTACATTTCACATTATATTTCACAATACTGATTATTTCATTATAAAGTCACGGTGTTGTGGACAGACGAGCCTAGATTACCAGGCGAGGTAATGAATTACAGCATAATAAGTGTCCGATTAAGTTAATTGTTATACCGCCGACATAATATGTCAACATTTAGACGGCCGTGGTTATTTTCACACGGTCGTTGGTCAGGTGGCCCTTTGCACCTTTTCTTCTTGTACTGTCGTTCCTTATGGTGGGACAAGGGGGCCCCTTACACCCCCTACTTACAGTTTTAATTGCCGTGTAACGTTTCCTAAGTTAAAAAAAAAAAACTGTCTCAATCTAAGCTACTGTTTTAAATTATATGCTCTTATGTTTTTGATCCATCGTTTCATATTCAAACATAATATCGGGGTCGATTGCGTGGACGTGTGCGTTACCTGTCGTCCTGGACTTTCTGCTCGTTGTGGCGGACGTGGAAGTCTCTGAGCTCCTCTACGAGTCCAGCAGACAGCATGTCGTCTACGCGAGCATCCAACCGCTCGTCTAGAGCTGCGGGGGGCAGGGGGTGGGGGGGGGGGGGGGGGGGGGGGGGGGGGTGGGGGGATAAAACACCGATAGAAATGAGACGAGCCACACGGGAAGATGTTAAATCAAGCTCCGATAACAGAATACGCGGAAAATCACCCGCCATGTCGGCGTGCAGCCAGAAGATGCAGGGGTCTGGGTATCTCAGCGGCCCCCCCAGGCCATCGCCCCCCTCCTGGCCCCTCTGGTCCTCCAGCCAGCGGCTGTGGGGGACCCCCGTCTCCTGGTGGATTTGAAGACTCCTGTGGACAACGAACACACAAGCAGGGGTTGTTGTGGTGAAAACAACTAAACAAAATTCCTCTGACCTCCCGTGAGTTTGCATCCCGGTCCGTGTGCGTCGGGCCTCGCTGGGGGAACCGAGATGAGGGGAGTTAAACATCCACTCATCCATTAAATCCAGAGTAAATGAAAAGTCTGGTTCGACAGTAGTCTCAATGATTAACACGGCGGCTGGAAATAAATTCAAGAGACAAGACGAGGGACGAGGGGGAGGTGGGGGGGGGTGAAAGAGAGACAAAAAACAACTGGCAGTATAAATCACTCTGTTGACATTCAGCGAGGGCGAAGCTCACTTTGGAGTTGTTGGGATTTAAATCCAGACCCTTTAGCCGAGCCTCGCTGCACCCGGAGGTTATGAAGAAAAGATGATTCCTGTCGTCTCCTGTCATCCAGAAGAGCAGGGTAACCTAACCTGCTCAGCAGAGTGCGCTGGCTGCTACTCATCAAGCATGTGTGTGTGTGTTTGTGTTTGTGTGTGTGTGTGTGTGTGTATACAGGCACTCGACATGTCAGTGTGGACTGTGTGGAGGCCATACACTGAGACAGAGCCCCACATGAGATAACTCAACAATATCTTGAGCTACACAAATAAATATAATATATATATATAAATAAAATATAATATATATATATATATAAAATATATAATATTATATATTATATATATTTTATTAATATATAATATATATTATTAATATATATTATCCATCCATCCCATCCTATCCATTATATTATATATATATATATTCACACATACATACGCACACACAGAAACAGGCGACACTAATATACACACACACACACACACACTAGCAGAAAGAGCATTTTCCTCAGAACCATGTTCTCCAATGAAACGTCACGCTGACAAATTCAAATAGTTCCAAATTAATTTAAATGGCACTCGACAACATAATAAATTGTATTTCGAATATAAGAGGGGGCGTCGCCCATTGTGTGTGTGGACCGCCTTTTTTTGCAGTCTCGAATTCGCCATTTTGGCCGTCGCCATCTTGGTGTAAATAATTATTTATAGCTAATGACAGCTAAAATAAAAAAGGCTAACTTTTCCTACCCATGCTTGTGCTTGTTTTAGTACAGAAGTTAGTTTACCCGCTGCATCACCTGGCTATTTTGCGTTTGTCATTGGGGTGCAACATGGCCGCCATTCCGGGGTCGACCTCCGCCAGTCGTTTATGTAACTCAGCTCCTCCCAGTTTCTCCAGCGCCAACTTCCTGTTTGGAGCCTCGTCTCCTCCGTCCGCTGGCTCCTCGATCTCCTGCTGAAGCAAAACACATTATATTTAGTTGATTTCAGCAGACTGGGGCGGCTTTTCTGAATAGTTTCTGATGAATGAAGCGTTCTTCGCTTTTTAGAAGAGGAAAATCGTCCGACGTCATTAAGGTTTTCGTCTCTTTTGCTGTTCATTGTTGATCAGGACCTCATAAGGGTGGGTGGGTGGGGGGGAATCTATTGGCATCTATTGCTGGTTTCGTTTCCTTAAATTTGAGCCGTTTATATCTACATAGTGAGCAGGTCGACCGCAATGTCTACAGAAGCCCAGAACGGACAAATCAAAACGCTTCATTCAACACACAAAGTCTCAGCTGATTTCAATCTGCAACCTTACCGCTAGATGCCACCAAAATCCTATAAACTGGCCCTTTAAGATAATAAAAATGTCCCGTTAAGAGCAGCGCTTTTGGTCATCCCTTTAAAAAAAAAAAAAAAAAAAGTGATGAATTAGAACTTAAGAAGTTAAATTAATCTAACCACTTAAGAAAAAATAAGAAATGAAAACGAATGAGATGAACGAGAAGAATGTGCGTCTTGAGTCGTACTCACCGCCGTATTCAGCAGGACTCTCCACAGCAGAGACTCGATGTAGTAGTTTGTTCCTCCGACAACGACCGGCAGTTTGTTTCTGCTATGCATGTCATTGATGTTGGAGGGCGTTAAGGAGGAAACTGGTCTTGGGCACATTTCATCCACCGTATTTTCCGCACTATAAGGCGCACTTAAAAGCCTTTAATTTTCCCAAAAAACGACAGTGCGCCTTATAATCCGGAGCGCCTTATATATGGATTAATTCTGTCTGTGCTTACTGACCTCGAAGTGATTTTGTGTGGTACACGGCGCTCTGTCAAAATGTTTTAGTACGACTTTTGGTAAACTACGAAGCCGCACCGCTTGCAGCATTACGGTGCGTTCACACCAAACGGCTTTATAACTCGCGTCAGTTTATTCGCCGGTCAAGTTGTGTTCATCTGTGTCTTTCGCAAACCAGTTGCGAAAAGGGGGCGTGGCTTATCTCCGTGGCTTGTCTCGGTAAAAACAGTTATAATTTCCTCCGTCCACCGCGGTCGAAATAACCACTAGTTCTGCTTCATACTTGTTGTGGACATCCCATGAACGTCGGAACATCTAACGCCCTGGTGTTTGGGTTCATAACATCACCCGTAGGCTCACACAGCGACTCCGTCTCGATAACTTCGGCTTCCAGCGCTACCAGAGCAGCAGCAGCCCAACGGGCGGAGCATCTCAACGCTGATTGGCTGGCGAGTTGCGAAACTTTTGCAACTCGCGTTGGAAGTTGAAATGTTTCAACTCTGGCGAAATTTCCCAGTGCGCCCTGTGGTGCGGAAAATACGGTACATAAATCGTTGTTGCAAACGTGTTTACATAATTGCGACCGCAGTTAAATAACACTTTGCATTCTCACACCTTAAATGGCATAAAAAAGCGACTTCAGGCGGTTTTAATTCCTTCATTCATTGAGAGGGAGCCTGCCTCATTAAAAAAATGAATTTAAAAAAAAGAATCCTAATGAGACAGACAATTGATTCCCAATCCCCCCCATTCACCTCCTGAAAAGGTTAAACTCTCCTAAATTTCACGAAAAAAAGCAAAAACTTTGGGATTTGGGGACCAACATTTTATCAATTTATGCATTCTATATTATATATATATATATATATATAATATAATAATTGATGATTAAATAATTAATGACACAAACTCCATTGCAGCAAACAGTTTTTTTTTTTTTATAAAGACCTTCCAGCCACACCTTAGTTCCCTCACTCTCCCCTTTTCTGTCGCACCTTTCCTCCTCCCTCCTCCTCCTTCCTCGCCCACCTTCCCTAACTCGGAGATAATCAAATAACCTCTCGAACAAGGTAGAGGCTCATCAGCCATCACTCGACTACTCTCTCTCTCTCACACACACACACACACACACACACACACACACACACACACAGCAGAAGGGGCTGCATCACTGTGTTTGCAGAGGCAAGGAGCAGAAGATGGGAGAGAGAGAGAGAGCAATAAAAGGAGGAACAGAAGAACGGGTGAGACTGAGGGAGTTTATGTGAATGGCATGTTGAGTGAAGGGCCGATAGCTGATGATGCGTCATTAGGTCCTGCGTCTTTGAACTTCTCAAGCTTGTCAGCCTTCTCCAACTACCCCCCCCCCCCCCTCCCCTCCCCCCCAACACCACCTTCATCTCAGTTTCCTGCTCCACAGTTTAAAATCCTCCACCTCGCTCTTCCTACTAATCTGTATTCATCTCTTTCCATTTCTCCCTCTTCCCACCAGCGAGCTTACGGTGCTCTGAGCTCTATTCCTGGAGCTACCGCAGCCCCGAGAAGTGTGTGTGAGTGTGTGAGTGTGTGTCTTCCTCGATCTATTAATACCGTCTCTAGTTATCGCCTCTCCTCTCCACATCTGTGTGACGGCCGGTGTCTGCGGGAGGGTGTGACTGCCCAAAGTGTGTGTGTGTGTGTGCGTGTGCGTGCCTCTCTATCGCTCTTCTCATTTTCAGAGCAACATCTGCAGCGAGACACGCTGACAAAACGAGGACACGGCAGATCGTCTCTCTCACACACACACACACACACACACACACACACACACACACACACACACACACACACACACACACACACACACACACACACACACACACACACACACACACACACACACACACACACACACACACACACACACACACAGGTGGAGAGGTGTTACCGAAAACAATGCTTTCACACGTTTCCAGGGGGAAAAGGATATTAGAGCGAGGGCTTTGTTCCTGAAGTCCACCACCGTGTAGCTGCTGACCAACGGGTCCACGAAGCCGATCATGTGATGTCTGCACTGGGCGCGCTCCTCAGCCGTCACCTTGTTGGTGATGATGTCGAGGCCCTGGTACACCTGGGGGGGGGGGGATCATCATGAAAAATAAATACTTTTATAAACAGTCACATAGGAGCGCAGACGGATGAGTGTCGGATGTTAAATTATCAATACCAATGCACGAGGACGTTCTTTGTCATAGAAAGCATGAATCACCGGCTAACACTGAAAAAATAAATAACGTCCATAAAACAAATTGGGCAGGAGATTGAAATCCGTGCGAGCAGCAGGGTGTGTGTGTGTGTGTGTGTGTGTGTGTGTGTGTGTGTGTGTGTGTGTGTGTGTATTTATCAATGTCAGAAGCTGGCTGTTATGGGAGGAAGAAATGAGGAGCGCTGTTTGTCGTCCATGTGAAATGGCTCTGACCGTCACGCCTCCTCTGTCCATTTGTATCATCACCCAGAGGAGGAGGGGGGGGGAAGGGTCCCCCGCGTGGAATTTGACAGCCGGGTGTCGTGTACTGTAGTCCGTAAATGTTCACACACACACACACACACACACACACACAGTCAAATGTGGAACGTTTTGAAAGTATGTCTCCAGATGCAGAGGACTTTCTAACTCGTCTTTTTCCATCCTTAAAAAAGTATTGCTATTACAATAAAATGCCATATTGGGGCCATTGTAGGTCAAGAAAAGTAAAAGTGTAAAAGCGACAGTTTTTCTTTCATGTTCTTTTCTTAACATCAATAAAAAGACAATTATTGTAAAAGTTACAGGAAAATGGAAAAGTGCGTCAATCCAACTGATGTAGTTAGTCGTGTGCTGCTGAAGCATTTACGACAATATTTTGACTGCAAAGACACACTGGAGTTATTTGCATTGATGTTTGAAGTCTACGACACCAATAATCAGGGTTGTGGATGGCAAAATGATCACCGACTCCCAGGACCCTGTGTGTGTGTGTGTGTGTGTGTGGCTCTGAAAGTGGTAAATCCGCCTGGAAAACTTTACGAGTCAAAAAAACTTTACAAACAATTTTCCCAGCAGGCTGGATGAAGCCTGAAAAAAAAAAAAAAAAAAAAAAAAGAGCATGTTGAAGCGGCCTATTGTTCAGTAATCCAGAGTAGGAAAATACAGCCTTTGATTATAAGCAGTACTCTTTTTTTTTTTTTCTTTACAGCTTGAAAGAATGAAGTCATTCTTGACAACAACTCATGATTTTCCTTCAGCGACGGACAGACCCAGATTGGTTGGAGCTTAGTTTGCCTCACTGGGAGCCGGTGGGATGGGAGGCCCCCGAAGAACGAGAGCCAGGACCCTGTAAGACCTCTGCTGCGGTAAAATGAGGTTTTCTACAGAAGGAACTCGGAAACACTACCGCCTTTGTCCACAGGGACCGCCAAAAACCAACAAGAGCACGTACAAAACGTTTTTTTTTTTTTTAAAACAACTTTTCATTGGGCTGGTTTTAAAATCGGTGTTTTAAAATCGGTGTTTTCAACCAACTCATGGCGCCAACAGTAGCCAATTACTTACAATGGATATAAAAAGTGGGAACTCGACAGTCTTATCGTCCGTCTTAAAAAAAAGACCAATTTGTTACGTAAAGAAATTATGAAGAAAATCGAGAGGTAATTTTGCTTCATCTTTATCACTGTGAACTGTTTGTGTTAAGTTATTAATTTGGGCCGGACAGACTTTAAGTGAAATGTCTTTTCTAAACATATCTGAGTGTAATTTTCTTTCCGGTCAGTTACGCGACTAAAAGCAACACAACTACAAGTTGCCATTGAAGCGTTGCGTTGAATAGCACCTTTTTAAAAAAAAAAAAAGGTGAACGGGTCGGGGTGAAACATAAAAGGTGAGTGTCGTCCGTGGCGTGAACGCAGCCTCAGGGGGAACGTGTGTGCGAGCGTGAAGAAGACGGTCAAAATCTCACAGTTCAAAGAAACTAAATTACAGACTGTTTGACCCCCGTAACGTGCACGCAGCGGGTGATCGATACAGCGGGTGCAGGTTATTGATCACATCCTCGGTGAAGGGGTGTGTGTGTGTGTGTGTGTGTGTGTGTGTGTGTGTGTGTGTGTGTGTGTGTGTGTGTGTGTGTGCGCGTGCGCGTTCCGTGTACTTCACCAGTAGCCGAGAGCGAAGCGGGGCAGAACAAACCCGGACGGATAAATTATTCACGACGTCTCTGCACGACACCCCTGTCAGCCATTGGGATGGGATTCATGGATGGATGGACAGATGATGGAGATGAAATGAAAGGGCTTGGAAGAGAAAAAGAGGACGAGAGAGAGAGAGAGAAGAGCACTATGTGGTTATTTAAAAAAAAAAAAAAAAAAAAAAGGAGGACAGGACGCTCCCTGACAAATTTGCACACATTATCGACAACTAACCCCCTCCGTTGGCATCCTCACGCGCTCTTCCTCCCTCACGCAGATTGTACAGCGAAGACGGGATGACAGGTCGCAGAAGGATGGCGAGAAAAAGACGGATGGAAGATGCTCGAAGAAAGAGGTTGCCGTCTGATTGGCGTGCCCCGAGTCATTTTGAGCCACACATGACTCAACTAAACACACGTTCCTCACACAATGACAAGACAAACGCTCTCTTATATTCATCACGCTCTTTTTTTTCCTCGTTCATCTCGGCTTCAAAGTTCAGATTCGGTGCAAACTTTCGGGGGTTGAGGTTTGCAGGGATGACGGCCGCTGCTGATTGGTCGAACGCACAAACACACTAACACACATACACACACACACACACACATTAACACACACAGCGCCGCCGCCTCAACTTGTCTGGCACTTCATTCATAAAAGAAGGAGGAACTCTCTCGTATTGATCGAACGTAGCACGAGGGGAGAGCGTTGTTCTTCATTTGATGACATTGAAAGTTTTATACCTTTAAAAGACAAAGAGAGCGGTAGAAGATAAAGTTTCTTTTATTGTTTTACAGCGGTTATAAATAAATAACCATCAAACACTCAACAGATCATTTACTGCGGAGTCGTTTCAGTCAAATTAAAACTTTTTTTTTTTTTTTAGTTCCTTGGAAAAGTGGACGCGGAACTAAAATTACCGGGAACTTTTTTGGGGGGTGTAAAAACTGGTCTTTTGCTCCCCACTCTCCTCATTTTCATTTCTAGGAGGTGATCTTATCGCGTCGAGTCATTTTATTATCAATGAAAGTTACTGGAGGAAGTTTCCTGAGACGTCGCTGAGGAAAAGGTCCCAGAGATGAGCTCTTCCCGGTCAGCTCACGTCATCACTCACGGCCATAAAACTTCAATGGAGACCCGGTACGGTGCGGGTTCAGCTGCCTTCTCCTTCCTGTCTCGCTTTAAATGGATGTGACCATGTGGCCTGTGTGTGAGAAAGGGGAGAATGTGTGTGTGTGTGTGTGTGTGTGTGTGTGTGTGTGTGTGTGTGTGTGTGTGTGTGAGACAATGAGCTCAGTGTTCCAGCTCCTCGGAGCCTGCAGCCGGCCTGCCTAGGCCAACCTTACGCCCTGCACGAGACAGCTGTTCCTCTGCCACATAAATAAGGAAGGAAGAGGGGGAGAAGGGGTGGGGGTGGGAATGAAAGAACGAGGGCAAGAGAGACGGAGAGGGGTGAGGAGAAGAAGAAAAAAAAAAAAAGAAAAGAGAAAGGAGACGGAGAGAGCGAAAACTCATGGAGACATGAAATAAGATTCAGAGATAAAAAGGGGGATAAAGCAGTTCTTTCAGGATGAAGCAGTTCTTTCAGAGGTTTCTCACAGTGTTGGTATTTCATGGACAAAATGACCAGAAGATGTGTGACTCAAGATGACCACAACGGGCCGTGTAAAAGATCTGAAACTTTATTTTTCCTCATGTATAATTATTTAGGGACGCAGACGTTGGGGACCGATGGAGTCCCTGATCCACATGCAGTTTTCTCTCCCGCCGCCTGTTAATCTTCTCGCAGAGTCAGCCGAGAATATTGATACCAAACATCCCGCGTCTGGATCGTTAGATATGAAGCTACCTCGAGCTGACGGTTAGCTTAGCTTAGCACAAAGACTGGAAACAGAAAGCAGGGTCGAGTGGCTGTGTGACTAAGGTCCGTCCGCTTTACGCGAGCGAGTCCAAGTCGTCACTAACTTCGGGGCTAACTCTCTTTAATTAGTAAGAAGCAAGCGAGACACAAGAAGTTGTCTTTTGTCTTGAGAAGCATTCACTCAACAGCCTGAACTGTACACACACTGAAATCGCTTCGCTCACAGCAATAATGTTACCATTAAAAAGTAAAAAAATCATCGCCAAAGCTCGCTAGTTAACACATATCTTGCGTTTAATCGATTTATAGAATAGAAGTCTTCACGGGGTTGGCTGTAGGACGATAGGCGATATGGCGAAAAAAGCTAATCAATTCAATTTCAGTGGCGTTTATTCTTAATAAAAGTGTTCAGAGACAATTTTTTTATTTCCCCCCCCCCCCCCCCCCCCCCGATACAGAAAAAAAAACAAGTTAAATGTAAGTATTGCTATGGGATCACACAGTATGTACGGATGAGGTAGGAAGCGACAAGAGTTGTTGTTGTTGTTGTTGTTGTTGTTGTTCCTGCTGTCGCCAACATGAGCTGATAAATAATGCGACAACGGGCTGTTGGATCGGTACAAATAGGATACCAGATGCAGCATGTTAGGCTGGATGGGGGGGCGTGTACAGCTATCGGGTCAACTGTAATTCTTTTTTTTTTATATATATATATAATGATTAAAAACCCCTGCAGGGTGGGTTGTAGTCAGGTGGCTCTTATTCTGACCCCTGGACACGACCCTCTGCCGACCCTACCGCCAAACTGTAAGCCACATCTTTTTCTCAATTACTCTCACGGCAGAATACCTATCCGCCTATTTCATCTCTTCTTCTTCCCACCACCCCTTCTATCTTTTCCCCTTAAGGCACCACCATCCTTCAACAATTTATCCCTCCATCTTCCTCTCCTCTCTCTGTGGGGAATGGCCCAGTAATGCCAGACTAATAAATCATTCATGGCGTTGTTCTCTCTCCCCCCCCCCCCCCTCTTCCTCCTCCTCCTCCTCCTCCTCCATCCTCCATCCTGCCATCCTCCTCTCCCTCGCTGCTTTACTGTATTGGCGGTGACCGCATCACCACACCCGCAGACTGCATATTTACACACACACACACACACACACACACACACACACAAATAAGGAGTTAATCAGTTTCGGCTCGCTCCCACACAGGCTTAGATTATTTAAAAAGATGCATCATAAATCGGATGTGGGAGGCAACAACGCGCCGAGTTACAATACAAAGAGATACGTCAAAGCCCAGACAGGTCATAGCAACACCAGACAGATAGAGAGACACCGGGAGAGGGGAGAGAGAGAGAGAGAGAGAGATGGAGGAGGAGGATGGTTGACTACAAGCGAATTAGAGGGATATAACACATAGCGGCACAGTCTTTGAGAGTGGGATGTGTTTAATGCGTAGATAAGCAGTTGGTGTTGGTGCATAACAACCTCTGGCCAATAATAAGCGTAACCTTTGAAAGAATACCCCCCCCCCCCCCCCTCCCCCTCCCCCTCCCAGCGGTCAAATCCGTCGGCTACACCACCATCACATTTCCAAATTTACGACTTAAAAAGGCAAATCAGCCCCTTTGTGTGTGTTTTTTTTATTTATTTTTTTACAAGAAGACCTCCTTCACGCCGCTTTTATGGGACTATTGCGGGTCAAGATGACACATGACAGGTTTCCTGCTGTTCAGGCCAATTTCTCACATTTGGCTCTAAACAACAAGCCTCCCAGATTGTCTGCCTTTGTTGCAAAATCTCTCTCTCTCTCCTCTCTCTCTCTCTCCTCTTCCTCCTCCTCCTCCCTCCCCCCGCTCATGTCACTCCTTCTTCCATAAACGCAAAAAAAAAAAAAAAAAAAAGGCAAACATTTTTTTTTTTAAAAGGGGGTCACTGGCCACCAATACGTCCAGCGGTCCCACCAGCTGACGCTGCGTCTGCATGCGTCTGCATGACCTGTTAAATTGCCCTTTGGGGGCCTCGGGGACGGTCCTTCGGTACGACGCCGCGCCCACACATTAATCAAAAACGCGTGCGAAACATTTCAATGTGTTCTTGGTTAACAGAACAGGTGACGGTGAGCGAGCATGAAGAGATGTGTTGATAACAAAAGACTTTTTGTTCGGAGAGAGGAAGAAAAAGTGTTGAATAATTCAAATGTTTTTTTAGTTAAGTATTCACAAAATCAGGCTGTTTTTTTATTTTTTTTCAGTGATTTAGACAATTTAGTATTATTGTTTTTTTGGGGGGGGGTTATAGACAATTGTTCCTATACTTTTAGCGCCATTCAATGAAAATAAAACTCAACGGACTTGAGTGCTGAAATCAACAAAAAATCACAATAATTACACAAAACACGAAATACACGTTCAATGCATCGGATCCTTTCGAAGTGAAGTCCATGTCCAGATTGTGTAGTCGAAAAGGAAGAAGACGAGCAAAGGAGCAGAAACATGGGTCACCCCGGTCTGAGCACTCCTCCCATGAATCACCTCTGAAGTGCACTCTCCAATCCGCTTACCGGCCCACGTCAAACGTTTCCTATTTTACCGACGACGCTTCGCAGAGAGTGGCAGAAGTCAGGTTCGGACAATTAAAATCCAACAGTTCGTGCATTAAATCAGTGCAACTCGTGACCTTGACGGTGTCTCCTTGTATTTATTCAAAAGTTGCATCGTCGTCGATTCTGAACGACGTCCTAAGTCTTTCCCCACAGTGCTGCACGCAGCTTTTACACACACACACACACACACACACACACACACACACACACACACACACACACACACACACACACACACACACACACACACACACACACACACACACACACACACACACACACACACACACACACACACACACACACACACACACACACACACACACACACACACACACACACACACACACACACACACACACACACACACACACACGGGGGGTTTCTCTCTCTCAAATTGGCATCTTCGTAACTTTAAGATAATTTAATTTAATGCTACCTGTATCTTTACCTACAAACAGCTAAATAAAAGAGAGAAAATAGGAAAACTAGTAAGAAAAAAATCAAACAAGAAGAGAATTCTATGTAAAAAGGGCCAAAGAGTCCAGTTAAATTTACTCAAACACAAGATGTCAGTTCTGGATTCATCAAATAGGAGAATATGGAGCACAGAAACCTCTTATGCTCAGCCCGAAATAAAATACTTTACATAACCGGCTAATTTGAGACTATTCAGGCTCAAATTTTCCCATAATTCTAACTTGTAGAGTGAGAAAACGGTGACGGTTCTTTTTACTGGAAGCCTCTGAAGGGAAGCCCCCCCCCCTCCCACTGGTACCTGAACCCCCACTTTGGGAACCATGGGTTTACACTACTTGGCAGTGTCTCATTCTCTGACAGTACAGCAGAGTTTTTGTATGTGTGTGTGTGTGTGTGTGTGTGTGCCATAGATAGCATGTTCATTTAATGAGTGAATAATATCCCCCTGCATGTCCAATGAACTGTGGGTTGAGGGCCAGGGGCAGGGAGGGGGCACGGGGGGGAGGAGGGGGGGGGGGGTGGGGGGGCGGTTGATAACACAATAGGAGTGTTAGGGAGTGTGGGAACCGATTCTCCCCGGGACAATAGACCACTTCCCAGTGGTCACAGCGTGCCCATTCACTATCAGCTGCAGGGCCGGCGTAGCCCGGCGCTGAATGTGCACCAGCTCAGCACAATGCTGCTTTCTCCCAAACAAGACCAGACTGTTTCCTATCCCAAAGACAACACAGGCCAGCTCTAGCCTATACACAGCCCCATTCTCACATAAGCAGTCTCTTTCCACGTCTGTGTGTCTCTCTCTCTCTTTCTCGCTCACTGTCACACACACCAACGGGAGGGCGGCAACAAGGCCAGGGATTGTGGAGATGGGCCGTGGCTGCCGTGCCGTAACTAGGCCACCGTTTCTCTCCACCAGGGATGCTGCCGGTCGTTGGGATATTCTGGGAAGAAATGTTATTAGCGTAACCCAGTTTACCCAGTCGACTGCTGGAAGAGGCAGTCCCCCCTACCCGACGCATCCTCAGGGACACACACACACACACACCCCCAAGGAGGAGCAAGGTGATGAAAGAGGTGAACTCGATGTGATGAATCCGGCAGTCAAGAGGAATCAGTGCTGGCCGATATGGATGTGTGTGTGTGTGCGTGTGCACTCTGGTTTGACCCAGACTCAAACCTGTGTCCAGCCTTTTTTTTTGCTGCGGCAACAGAGCCTGAGAACCAAAAGAGAGGGCGGGGCTAAAGGGAGGGAGAGGAGCAAGACTGAGTTTTTTTTTTTTTATGGTCACTGTGTGACACACACACACACACACACACACACACACACACACACACACACACACACACACACACACACACACACACACACACACACACACACACACACACACACACACACACACACACACACACACACACACACACACACACACACACACACACACACACACACACACACACACACACACACACACACACACACACACACACACACACACACACACACACACACACACACACACACAGTGTGTGTATCATCCTGTGATTTCAATAAAGATACCTGTTGCCGTACATCTCTGAGATCTCACTGCTCATCATATAAACTTCTTCCTGTTGAATAGGCTTCTTGCAAAATAGATTAGCAATAAAAAGACAGAACCAATTAATATCTTTACGACAACATATCAACGTATACCATCTCATCACTGATCTCCACTCATTTATACTTTGCTTGAATTAGCTCAGAGCCAACCTGCTTTATTACAGGATTGGAAATAATGACCATTACATAAAACTTAAGAGTTTAGATCCTCTGTTAAATATCTATTTCTCTCTACAACAACTGTATTTCATGTTACATATATCTGCATTGGCCTATTTATTGAAATATATTTCCTCACTTTATTAACGATGAATTCACTTTGTAGTCACTTCTACTGCCTGGCATTTTATTCCTATTTTTCTAGCTTCATATCTATACTATCCATCCCCGCTGACATTTCAGTTTGAAGTATATTATATAATCCGTTTCTCTTATTATCAGAGATCATTCAGCATTGTGCTGGACTATCTTGCGCAGCGATGTCACACCCCAACTATCAACAACAATAATAATAATGTTCCTTGTGCGGCTCATGCCTTACTAAACTTGAATAAAAACGTGCGCGTGGACCCCACAAGCTTGCACCTTGAGGTCACAAGGTCATGCACGTCACAGACGACCAAGTGGTAAAAAGGCCTTCACCTGTGACCCGGATGTACAGCAATACATATTCATCATAATGTCCTCTTATTTTCATCATATTCTGAACGACTTGTCTTTCCATTAAATGACATTTGAACGACGACAGACTTGACGTGTATTTGGGAGGCTGCGTGAGACGCGTCTCGTGCCCTCGAGGTGAGGGTACACGTCGGGTGAGAGTCATTGCGGACCTGGTCGTGGTCGAGGAACGGTCGCATGTTAGCCACTTAGCTAAATTAGCTAAACGCAAACCCCCTCGTGCAGAAACCGACAGCCGACGGTCTGCTCGCTTTGTGTGCGGGTCCACGTTCGTTCAGCGGGGCAGCAGGTGCTTTTATTCCGCTTTACTCGACTTATTTTACCGTCTTACAGAGCATTATGGCTGCCATGTCAAGGACTCTCTCTCTCCCCCCCCCTCTTTCCTCCTCTCCTCGGTCTTCCTACCTGCATGGAGTCGGCGCCGACTATCTCTCCCTGAAGTCGCCTCCCGATCTCGATCGCCAGCTTGGACTTCCCGGTGCCGGTGGCCCCCAGAACCACCACCAAGGCCGGCACCGTCGCTCGCTTAACGGCGCGCCGCACGCTTCCAGCGGACGCCGCCATGATGCCGCTTCCTCGGCTCTGGCCCGGCGCACACAGCTGACGGCGGCGCGCATGCGCAGCGCGAGCAGGGGGTGAGAGGAGAGGTGATTTTCCGTTACTAGGCAACAGGCAGGGATTTGCATGTTGAACTGTACCAATACCGGTCAATGAAGTCCCGGAAATGACTTATTTCCTTATTGCCGCAGTTGTGTTAACGCATTAAAGGTAAAAATACCTTTAAATGGAGGATTGCTGTATCGCTCTAATAGTTTCTATGGAAACTGCCGAGGTCTGCAGCAGTAAGCTGCTCAGATGATTGTTGCCATGGCAAAGATGCCAGGACCAGTGTTACCTTGGAGACTGCTCAGAACAAACGGCGCACGAGGAGACCGTGGTTCACAGGTGGTTTATTATAATAATAATAATAATAATAATAATACTCAGGGTTCTTGTGTTATGAAAAGAGACAAACACATAATTTATGATGTCAAACCATGATTTTTTTTTTATTTTTCCGATTTACTCTTCATACATAGAGGCTTATGAGGTAAAGAAAAAAACAAAGTGCAGAAACAAGGCTCCAAAATATAATAATAATAATCACCATAGTTAAACTCCCAAAGTAAATAAGAAACGTCCACTGCTGCCGTGACTGTGCCAACAGCAGAGACTTGTTACCAATACAAGAAAAATGAAATAAAAATGGGGCAAACCACTGCTGTGGTTGCACACTATTGAGGAAAAAATAAATAAAAATACAGGGCTGATGGTGGTTTGTGCTGAATTAATGAGCGGAGACAATATTCCTTTCAGAAGATATAAGGGGAAATTAAACGATGATACCCTGAAGTAATTGTTCAGGTGCATCGTGGATCCCCCTGATCTCATGCTCTCTTTCCGTGTGTGTGTGTGTGTGTGTGTGTGTGGGTCTCAGGTTATGTTACATATACACAGCAGATTACAGCGTGGGGGGGGAGGGGTAGAGGGGGGTCCCTCAAGCACAGCTTATGGCCCAATCACAAGAGCTACGTATGAGTTTCCTGAGTGCTGGTAAGAGCAGAGCATGCTACTCGTCGTGACCCCGAGTCATTTACAGTACTAGTTCAAAGGGCTACAGTGTTCTGTCGCATGGCTTACGGGAACAATCGGGAGCGCCGGGTTTGCAACAACAACCAAAAACAAAAAGAGAGCAGAGTCACTAAAGGCTAAACACAGCCAGAAGTTTAAAATCACTAGATCCTCTTAAGTGCCCCCTCCCTCCTCCACACCAACCCGCGCCAGATTGCCACAGCTATAGTGATTGGATTAAGGTGCGTTCAGGTGCTTTCCACTGCACGCCAAATGTTCAGCACATAAACCACCAATTGAAGCCTCCGCCAGCCGCAATTAACGAAAACAGTCATTTAGCTCCACACTGAAAAACCACAACTCGGTAGGAAAATATAGTATAAAACTTTTGTCAACTCTTGACCTTGTACAAATAAAAAAATAAAACCCCAGAGACAGAAAAAAACAACATAATGAACGGTAAAGAAAACAAGTTAGGCATTGCCAAAAAAAACAAATGTGGTGACAAAGTGTCTAGTGTGATCAATGTTCAGTAAGTGTTTTTATTGCGACTTTTTTTTTTTCATAATCATTTTATTAACAAAAATAGAAGCTTTTGAGTTATCTTTGAAAAGCCAGCAAGCCTGGCCCTGGTTTAGGACGCAGGGCCCGAACAAAAAAGAACTATGATGAGTATAGTAGACAGCTCTGGTTTTGGTTTAGAAGGGACTGTACAGTAAAGGGACTATATACACATAACATCCAACAGGATAGTCTACATACATTGAAAGGCTTCTATAGGCATTACATCAAAATGCAAAACAAGTTACAAATATAAATCAGACAGCGAGATGAAAAGAAATGTACAGTTGGACCTCATCTGAAAAGCAAGAGTCTGCATTTTTGATGTAGTTTAAACAGATTAAATTTCAGCCATTCCCTTAAGTTTCTTTTGGTTGATAATTTGAAGCCAACATTCACCTTTTGGCTGGTCTCCATGGCACAACAACAATAAAGATAAAGGGTGAAATCTTGGTAAAGAACGTCGTCATCCCCCCCCCCCCCCGTTTTCTCACACGATTTGCCTTTTTGTGGCGACGCATTTTCAAATGTTCTCCAAATAATGAGGCGAAACCGATCGTCGTGCTGTATGAAACACGTACGACGCAAGGAGGAAACACTTGAATGGAAACCTGCAGGCACAGAAGTTGGGGCCTAACCCGAGCGGTGCAGAACACGGCTGTAACGTCATTGTTGCACCGCTCAGTGCAACAAGACGCAAGAAAAGAACAAGGAATAACTAAATGTGCAAGCCGTTTATATGCCAAGCGATAAGGAGCAGGGGACTGTAGAGAAAGAAAATAAATGTGGAGGAGAATTTACGGGAGAAACTTCAGGATGGGGGGTGGGGGGGGGGGGGGGGGGGGGGGGGGGGGCGTCTACAGACAGGAGACGTATCTGCTGTGCAAGCACACCCGAGCCCCATCACAATCAAGGGAAACGGTCCGACCAGAACATGCAGCAGTTAAGACGGCACAGTTGTAGCGGTTTATCAAACCAGAAGCTGCCGCAGTCGCAGCGAGCGTTCCCGTAAGAAGAAGCAAGCCAACAGTTTTCAACAAGAGGGGAGGGGAGGGGGGGATATAACGGGTTGGACAAAATCTATATAAATCGAGTAGCCACAGACATATTAATCTGCCCTTGAGACCAGTCCCAAGCTCGCTGTCCTGTCCGGCTTGCGGCCTTGTCAATCACTCAGAAGCTAATGTGCAAACCACAAAAATAGAAAAACAAACAAAAAAACAAATCCACCCGCACTATTCCAACGTGACCAATTCAAAGTGAACATTAGTGTCTCTTCTCCTTCAGGTAGTCCAGTCCAGTTATGTGAAAGTGTGCGTGTGTGTGTGTGTCTCGACGGCCGACTCCCGTCGCTCACGAGCGTTTGAGCTGCGCCAGCCTCTGCAGCAGCTGCAGCTGCCTGGACTTCAGCTGCTTCCTCTCCTGAGCCTTTTGCCTCTCGCTGGCGTGCAGCTGCTGCAGGTACTCCGTGGCTCGCGTCAGGATCGCCACCTTCGGCGTCTTGGGGCAGTCCGCCAGGCCTGGGATCTCGTCCCGCAGCGACAGGAACCGCGAGCGCAGGTCGTTCCTCCGCTTGCGCTCGAGGAAGTTGTGCGCCTTGCGCTTGTCCGTGTCCTCGCAGTCCGAGGACTGGGGGCTGGAGAAGTGGCAGAAGGAGTGGGGCTTCGAGGGAGAGCTTTGGGAATGGGGGGTTGAGGAGGAAGAGGAAGGGGAGGAGGAGGACGAGGACGAGGAGGGAGGCGACGAAGGGGAGGAGGTAGGAGAGCAGGCACTGAGGTCGGGCGACTCCGACCGGACTCCGACAGACTTCCTGCTGTCAAAGTTCAGAGGGGCGTGGCCTGGCCGGTGCAGGTGGTGGTAGTGAGAGTTCTGGTGCGACTGGGAGGAGGCCTCCTGCCGGACCCTCTTCCGAGGAGGCTCGACCGGCGGGGGAAGCGTGTCCGGGGAGGGGGCGGCATAGTTGTGCTGCTGTTGGTGTATGGAGATGTGGAAACGCTTCATGCCGAGGTCCAGGGGGTCCGCTCGCACCGTGATGGTCACCGGTTTGCGGGTGTTGACCAGACGACGAGGTTTACGCTGCTGCTGCTGCTGCTTGTGCTCCACCGTCACCACATCGATCTCTTCTTCGTCCTCATCTTTGTCATCCTCATCATCTGAAAGAGCAGGAGAGAAGCCGTTAAACCATGCGTTTGTTTGGTAAATAATGAAAGTTGTAAGCGGAAGTTGTAAAGATGAGCCACAATCAAAAAAAAGGAGCCACCACCCAGGCCACGCTCGCCTTCTGCCTCCTTAAACCAATTAAATGCTTCAGTAAAAATGAACCCACACAGCCTCATAAAACCACACACACACACAGTGATAAGTCAGAGTGAGGACGAGAAGCCTTCACGTGAAACGCTTGTCAAAAAGAAGCACATTTATAGCCATTTAGCTGCAGAAACATGGTATTAAATGAGGAAAAGTCTCAGACTTGACCCCTGGGAGATTTTTTTTTAAATACTCTCGTAAACTAAAAAAAAAGGGACACGTTTAAAAAGTAATTGCACCTCTTTGGCTCGAGGAAGTGATACTCTATATGAATAACACAGTAAAGAGGGGATGGACAAAGAGACTTGGGAGGGAGGGGCACCTTCCTATTATAAAAGAGCCATTATAAAAGACGGCAGATGTAATCTCATATTACAAGGAATTGATTCCCCCTCCAGTGGCCCTATATTAGAGCTTAAAGCACTCGAGTATCTCCGGTGATTGGCCCCCGCTCCTCTTCTTTGACGGTGTACAATACCGCCCTCACACTCGCTTCAAAGAATTCTGCACGCCTAGCCGACCTCCTAAACGGCTAATCCCGCTCCATTCACAGCCCCGGCTGGCTCGGACCAAAATCCACCCACTGACACAATTGGCGCTGCAGCCTGTTGAGCGGAGGAATGCAGCAACAAGTTTCCCTTTGTGACATTCCACACACACACACACACACACACACACACACACCATTTTGCATGGCCCAGGATCACATGGCAAGCCCACATGCCGATCTCCATCATATGGGTTCGCGGAGTGGAAATGGGGTCCCTTTTATTTTAAGTCCCTTTGGCTGGACGTGATAACTTTAACGGGTTGATTATTCTACCCCTCTTTCATGTCGCATAAAGTTCCAATAATTTTAACTCCCACTGAATTTGTGCCAAATGCGAGCCGGGAAAGTGCAGGAGAGGATATTGTCATCGGTAAGTCAGACTGGAGGAACTGGGAGAGGTAGCAGCTGGTCTGCTGGAGCCCGGCCAAGCAGCAGATGTTTCAATGGGCGTGTCAGGCTTGAAGCATGTGTTGCATGCACCAAGGTAACGCAATGCAGTCATCATGTACCATGCCAATCCTCAGTGATAGATAATGGCCAAGCAAAGTGAAGTATGAACTATATCACGAGTAACCCTCAAATATACTTCAGAAACAACTAAATAGATGTGCTTTTGGAAAATTTTCCATAAAAAAAAAAAATTAAAATACAAAAAAAAAAGAAAAGTTTAATTACGTTACTCAACTCCCACAAACCTCACAGGCAAACTAGAAGTCTTCATCATAGTGACGCGTTCCTATAAATAAAAAAAAGTGCCATGTTGCAGATTCCGACTGCTACTGACCTGATGAGTCGGTGTGAGACTCTGAACCGGAGGACACTTGCTTCTTGCAGCCACCGGTTAACGGGAAAGTGAGCACGGCAGCCGGGTCCACACAGTCCGCCGCCAGGCCGCCGCCAGCCGACGCCTCGGCGGGGGCACACTGCGCCCTCCCCGGGGACGTGACTGCAGACGCCGCCGCTGCGGCGGCTTTGGCAGCGGCCGCCGTCCCGGGACAGGGGGCGCAGCGCTCCCCAACTACTCTCTCCAGCTGCTGTCCCGCGGAGAAGCCGCTCCACATGCAGTCCTGGATGATGATGGAGCTCAGGTTGCCGAAGGAGTCGTTGGCCGCGGTCAGCTTGCAGGGCAGGTCCTGCTGCTGTTCGTCCTCCTGCCCCAAGAACTGAGACACCCACTCCAGCTTGTCCCCCAGAGACGGGCACAGCAGCCCGACCCTGCCCGGCCCTTCCACCGCCCGGATAGGGGACATGGGCGGGGTCGGTACCAGCTCGAATTTCTTCCATATGTCCTCGCTGGGCGCCGTGGACTTGAAGAAATCCTCGTCCGGGTCGTGGTGGTCGTCGTAGAAGTAATGTTGGTAGTGGTCGAGGTGTTCCATGTCCCAGTTTTCATAACGAGGCGCGGTGTTGCTAATGCCCGGCATGGGGGCTGCAGGCAGGAGCGGTGTGGGGGGGTGGGTGGGGGTCACTCCCTGTTCCCACTGTCTGCAGAGAGAGAGAGAGCCAAGAGTTTGTCAGAATTGAGCCGAAATATTCTCACATTTCATCCCGTAGACGCGTTGCCCTCTGGAGGAAACCGTGGACATGCATACTGCAGCATGCCGGTTAAATAATGCGTGTTTGCCACAGCTAAATATCGTTCCGCCCTAAAAGAGAAACATCCCCTGGGGAGGTGCAGCAGTTAAACGAACTACCTGGAGCCAATCAAAACACAGGTGTGCCAATTAGGACTACAACAGAGACCTTTTAAATGTGGGGGGGGGGATTTTTTTTTGGTGACAAATACTAAAATATTAATATTAATAAAAAGTTAGGCTACTCAGTGTTGCTGCTGAGGAGTTAAAGTTTCGCAACAGCGTTTCATTGCATAACGCTGCTTTAGTAGTATACTGTGATAGAGAGGTGGGGGCGAGGAGGAGGAGCGGGCTTCTATTTTCTGCTGAGCAGTCAGCAGAAAATAGAAGTGATTACATTAGATAGAAATAGATTAATTGGATAGACAGGTACCCGTACCGGCCTGCCAATGCTCCTGACACCCCCCGGAGCAGCAGGATGTCGTATGCAAAGTAGTTTACTTCGCTCCTCCTCGGGGTCAACTCCCTCCTCAGAGCCCAAAAAACATTCAGCTGCGACCGATCAGTTAATTACGCAGCATGGCGCACGGTGGAAAAGCTGCGAAAAAAAACCTTTAAAAAAAAAATTTAAAAAAAACTTCACCAGGCTTCATTTAACCTCCACGGTGTGGGTTAAAAAAAAATATTTAAAAAAACATCCTTCCTGGGAGAAGTTGCGGTGGAATAAAAAGCGTATATTTTTATTTTTTTTTTACCTTGTGTTGAGAGTGAAAAACCCGCCTGCGTCCTCATAGATCCGCCGTGCGCAATATCAGTGTCCCCCCCCCCCCCAAAAAAAAGAAAAAAGGCAGCGGCCACAATGAGTCCTTTACGTGGGATCCTGCCTCAAAACGTGAGCTGGTTCCGCTTGGGAGTCTTCTTCCGGTTGTAAACAGTTAATGGGGCGGGGAGGGGGGGTGTGGGGGGTAAACCAGTCCGTTTTGGTCGCAGTGCCGCCGCGCAGAGGGGCTGGATGTGCTTCGGCTGTGGTCACTTTCTTTGCCGACTACTGCACTAAATGGTCCGGGGGAAGGAGAGTTGGCTGTTGTGCATAAAAGGCGGGTCGTAGTAGGAGAGCCACGCCTCCCGTTTAAAGGGACAGTACACACACAAAAAAAAAAAAACCTGGTGCTCTGCAGAGAGGATTTTATGACACTGGTTTTGATAAGATCGCAAGTTTGCAGTTATTGACTCATGCAAACATAATAACATGTGTGTTGAAATGCATGGAAATGCATGGAAATGCACACATGTGCACACACACACACCTGTGTTTAATCAGCATGCTGCCATTAAAAAAGAAAGGAGATTATATATATATATATATATATATATATATATATATATATATATGTGTGTGTGTGTGTGTGTGTGTGTGTGTGTGTGTGTGTCCGTGCATCTGTGCGGTCACAGTGATTTCATGCGGACATATGGCTGCAGGATCCGATGTCGCCCATGCATCTCACAGTATCTGTAATCAATATCAAGCTTATGATGTCGAGCCCCCCCCCCCCCCCCCCCCCCCCCCCCCCCCTCAGAGAGTCATTATGGAAGCAACCCAGCTGTGTCTGCCACGACATGTGTGTGTGTGTCACCTGAAACACACACACACACACACACTGAGGCGGACTCACACCAACAACTGCTGACCCTTCTTTTTATTGCGCCCCCCCCCCCCCCCCCCCCAGGCTCGCCGACGAAGGAGACAGCGTGAAATCCTTGTCTGTCATCAAAAACTCAGACGCCTCTTCCTCTTCCTCCTCTTTCCTTCAAACCCATCTTCTGTCACTCATCCTCTATTCTCCTTCCCTCCCCCCACCCCCTCCCTACTCTCCAAGGCCCCCCTTTTGCGCTTTTATCCTCAGTGACCCCTAATCAAAAAGATCTTGACCCGACATGAAACAAGGAGACCTCAGAGCGCTGTATCCCAGGAGAGATCCTACAAAGACCCAAAACTCTCTTTCCCCATCTGTACCACTTTCTCTCTTTTAGCTCCTTCTGCTCCTTCCTCTGTGTTCGCTTTTATCTCCTTGCTCTAAGTCGTGTGCCTCGTTACATACTTTGAAATGCCTAATCTGCCTCCCCGCTTTGAATTAATCATCAAAAGTGAACGGGTGCGAGGACCAGCTCCTTCAAATGAAGCGAAAAAAAGGAAAGTTGAGTGAGTTCAGCCCTCGTAGAGGAGCTTTAAAATCATTTATATGTGCAGAAAATGCACACAGATTTCACCGATATGTAAATGTCAATTTATGATTCTGGAACAGGTTCTCTTCATGCAGATCCTCACGTGCATGTGGGTGGTTTATTTACAGTAATTCCTCTATGGATTAGGGATCCTTGTTTGCATGTAAACAGGAGGGGTAACTTGTCTCCCTCTTTGAATTACTTTAATAAAAAAGCCATTTGTCTCACAGGATCAGTGACACGTTCTCATGAGGTACAAATGAAGTGGCAACTGTTCCCAGAATAGAGAAGCTGATGGTGTTGATATGCTGTGTGCATATTAATAAATAACATTAAAGTGCTTGTGTGCTGATAACGGAAACCACGACAGCAGTGACTTAGTTCGACATTTTGGGGAAATTTGCTCATTCGCTTTCCTGCTGAGATTTTAGAAGATTCCCTTAAATCGGTAAATATGAAGCTACAGCCAGCAGCCAGTTAGCTTAGCTTAGCTTAGCACAAAGACTGAAAACAGGGGGAAACGGCTAGCCGGGCTCTGCCCCAAATTCATGTTAAATTGAACCAAATCTCGCACTAAATCCGAAGAGTAAAAATTACAAGTTGACAGTTTTACAGGACGTAAAAAAAAAAAGAAGACATATCAGATCAAAATCAAAAGGAATCGCAAGCAACAAAGACACCAATTTTTTGTCGATGATCGTGGTTGTAAAAGTCGTGTCTCATAGTGTTTTAACATTAGATTTTTAAGTCTTTAAACCTGATGATGATGAAACCTCAATCCCTGATTGTTTTTTACACATTTCATTCGAGGAGAAATCAAGGTTCAGCAGCTTGTCAGTAAAAAGTTATTCTTCGAACACTCACATAACAAGAGTTGCTGTTTTCCTTCCACACTTACCTGCTGATTTTAATTATTTTTTTTAGATGATAGATTTGTGTCTCCTTATGACGAATCCAATCTTTACATTATTAGATTAAATAAATAATAGCCGTAATGAGCCCCGAGAGGCAGCAAAGTACAGTTCAGGGTGAACGACTTTATCATAATATGGCAGATGATAATAAATAAATCACATGTTATTATTCAAAGTGAGAGAAAGAGTAGTGCAGCGAAGACGACGGGCTCACTCGAATAAGCCTGTGTGTGTGTGTGTGTGTGTGTGTTGTGTGTGTGTGTGTGTGTGTGTGTGTGTGTGTGGCAAATATTCATTGATTTACAGCAGAGGTTAGCTCTCACCATGTCATACAGATTGAAAAAGACCAGCAGCATAAACATATACATGTGCAGCGGCTTTGATCACTGTCACCTTAGTAAATACATAATTTAAAAACCTCTTCCTGCAGGAACCTTAATATTTACTTAACAGGTAAATCGCTCAATGTGTGTAAAGAGATGATTTATTGCACTGCAGGATGGAAGGAAGGAACGAAGGAAGGAGAGAGGATTGATGGGAGGGAATCGACAAGTGTCGAACCCTCCTCCCTCCCTCCCCTCTTCCTGGGTCGCCCTTCACGTCGCTCCTCCGGCCGCTCCGGCTCCGCCCGACCCCGACCTTCCAGACTGATCAATGGACACCTTCAGTCTGGGCCCCGCCCCTCCGTGCGTCTGAGCCGCCACAGGTTCAATTCATGTAATCTGGGAGATTGGAGAGGAAAAATGACAGCTGCTACCCACTGGATGGTGTTGACCTCCTGCTGACACACAGGCGCACACACACACACACACACACACACACACACACACACACACGGTAAGAGAGAGGATTGTCTTTCAGTCCAGATGCTCATTACGTGGAGCTATTGCACACACACACACACACACACACACACGCACACACACACACACTCTGCCTCTCTGTCTAACTAACTGTTCCCGTAACCATGGTTCTTGTA
>NC_046976.1:17270845-17330845 GCF_009769545.1 Cyclopterus lumpus | reverse complement strand
AAAATAAAAGGATGTCTGTCTACTCTTGTGCCAGCCAAGAAGAAAGAGCCCCCTCTTGTTATTCACTCGTAAAGCTCCAAACTTCCTCACATCACAACCAGTAACCAAACTTAACCCCAAGTGCCCCTCGTGCACGCACTAATGCTGCAGAGCGCCGCAAGCTGCCCTCAGTCCAGCATTCCTCCTCGGAGATTTCTATGCGAGACACAACAGGCGAAAAAAACATTGCTGGTCAATTTTGAGCTTCTGGGCTATTTAGTCTTTCAGACTAGTGGAAAGAAAACGTTCAAATATTCACTTCGGTGTTTGTTTTATCACTTTTGTCTGTTTAAGTTTGTAGATTTCTCCTAAATTCACTCAAAGTTAGCATTATATAATGCCTCATTTGCATATTTAAACATAACATTTAGGAAAACTGTTAATGTAAGTCCTCAACTGGGGAAGTTTCATGGTGATATCTGTTAGTTTCCCTTATTCACCCTTCGAATTGGCATTTTACTAAACATTCCTTTAAAGGCTGGTTTCTCTAATACAACATTTTTTTCCAGTTTCATCCCTCTGTTCAAATATAATTTACAGCCCAAAAAAAACATCTTAATGTAAGAAATTAACTGGAAAGTTTCACGATGCTATTTATTAGTTAAAGATTTATTTTTGTTTTTAATTTCTTCTCTTTGAGTAGATGTGTTGTTTCTGTTCTGCTGATCGTGGTTCTTGACGAGACTGCCTCGTTAAATAAAGAAGAAACATGACGAAATTCACATTTGCACCGCAGACGTAGCGTTATTTTCAATCCACGAATCACACGGTCAAGTGATTGATACAAGTAATATTTACCCACCACCACGACATCCATCATAACCGATGCACAAACACAGCATCTCTGTGTCCCTGTGCAGCTTTTGGTACGTTGCCTGAATGCAGCACCCACTGGTGTTCCCTCTGCAGCAGACCAGAACATCCTGTTCAGCAGCAAGACATCTAGCAGTGAGACATCTAGTGAGACATCTAGTGAGACATCTAGCAAGACATCTAGCAGTGAGACATATAGTGAGACATCTAGCAGTGAGACATCTAGCAGTGAGATATCTAGCAGTGAGACATCTAGCAGCGAGACATCTAGCAGTGAGACATCTAGTGAGACATCTAGCAGTGAGACATCTAGCAGTTAGACATCTAGCAGCGAGACATCTAGCAGTTAGACATCTAGTGAGACATCTAGCAGTGAGACATCTATCAGTTAGACATCTAGTGAGACATCTAGCAGTGAGACATCTAGCAAGAGATCTATCAGTGAGACATCTAGCAGTGAGACATCTATCAGACATCTAGTGAGACATCTATCAGTGAGACATCTAGCAGTGAGATATCTTGAGACATCTTGCAGTGAGACATCTAGGATTGAGACATCTAGGATTGAGACATTTAGCAGTGAGACATCTAGCAAGACATCTAGCAGTGAGACATCTAGCAGTGAGACATATAGGATTGAGATATCTAGCAGTGACACATCTAGCAAGACATCTAGCAGTGAGACATCTAGGATTGAGACATTTAGCAGTGAGACATCTAGCAAGACATCTAGCAGTGAGACATCTTGCAGTGAGACATCTAGCAGTGAGACATCTAGCAGAGAGACATCTAGCAGCGAGACATCTAGTGAGACATCTAGGATTGAGACATATAGGATTGAGATATCTAGCAGTGACACATCTAGCAAGACATCTAGCAGTGAGACATCTAGGATTGAGATATCTAGCAGTGACACATCTAGCAAGACATCTAGCAGTGAGACATCTAGGATTGAGATATCTAGCAGTGAGACATCTAGCAGTGAGACATCTAGCAGTGAGATATATAGCAGTGAGACATTTAGCAGTGAGACTTCTAGCAAGACATCTAGCAGTGAGATATCTAGCAGTGAGACATCTAGGATAGAGATATCTAGCACTGAGATATCTAGCAGTGAGACATCTAGCAGTGAGACATCTAGGATAGAGATATCTAGCAGGGAGACATCTAGCAGTGAGACATCTAGGATAGAGATATCTAGCAGTGAGACATCTAGCAGTGAGACATCTAGCAGTGAGATATCTAGCAGTGAGACATCTAGGATTGAGACATCTAGCAGTGAGACATCTAGCAGTGAGATATATAGCAGTGAGACATTTAGCAGTGAGATTTCTAGCAAGACATCTAGCAGTGAGATATCTAGGATAGAGATATCTAGCACTGAGATATCTAGCAGTGAGACATCTAGCAGTGAGACATCTAGGATAGAGATATCTAGCAGGGAGACATCTAGCAGTGAGACATCTAGGATAGAGATATCTAGCAGTGAGACATCTAGCAGTGAGACATCTAGCAGTGAGATATCTAGCAGTGAGACATCTAGGATTGAGACATCTAGCAGTGAGACATCTAGCAGTGAGATATATAGCAGTGAGACATTTAGCAGTGAGATTTCTAGCAAGACATCTAGCAGTGAGATATCTAGCAGTGAGACATCTAGGATTGAGATATCTAGCAGTGAGACATCTAGCAGTGAGACATCTAGCAGTGAGATATCTAGCAGTGAGACATCTAGCAGTGAGACATCTAGCAGTGAGACATTTAGCAGTGAGATTTCTAGCAAGACATCTAGCAGTGAGATATCTAGCAGTGAGACATCTAGGATTGAGATATCTAGCAGTGAGACATCTAGCAGTGAGACATCTAGCAGTGAGATATATAGCAGTGAGACATCTAGCAGTGAGATATCTAGCAGTGAGACATCTAGCAGTGAGACATCTAGCAGTGAGACATCTAGAAGTGAGACATCTAGTATTGAGATATCTAGCAGTGAGACATCTAGCAGTGAGACATCTAGCAGTGAGATATATAGCAGTGAGACATCTAGCAGTGAGATATATAGCAGTGAGACATCTAGCAGTGAGATATCTAGCAGTGAGATATATAGCAGTGAGACATTTAGCAGTGAGATTTCTAGCAAGACATCTAGCAGTGAGATATCTAGCAGTGAGACATCTAGGATTGAGATATCTAGCAGTGAGACATCTAGCAGTGAGACATCTAGCAGTGAGATATATAGCAGTGAGACATCTAGCAGTGAGATATATAGCAGTGAGACATCTAGCAGTGAGATATCTAGCAGTGAGACATCTAGCAGTGAGACATCTAGCAGTGAGATATATAGCAGTGAGACATTTAGCAGTGAGACTTCTAGCAAGACATCTAGCAGTGAGATATCTAGCAGTGAGACATCTAGTATTGAGACATCTAGCAGTGAGACATCTAGCAGTGAGACATCTATCAGTTAGACATCTAGCAGTGAGATATCTAGCAGTGAGACATCTAGCAGTGAGACATCTAGCAGTGAGATATCTAGCAGTGAGACATATAGGATTGAGATATCTAGCAGTGACACATCTAGCAAGACATCTAGCAGTGAGACATCTAGGATAGAGATATCTAGCACTGAGATATCAAGGATTGAGATATCTAGCAGTGAGACATCTAGGATAGAGATATCTAGCACTGAGATATCAAGAATTGAGATATCTAGCAGTGATACATCTAGGATAGAGATATCTAGCACTGAGATATCAAGAATTGAGATATCTAGCAGTGAGACATCTAGGATAGAGATATCTAGCACTGAGATATCAAGAATTGAGATATCTAGCAGTGAGACATCTAGGATAGAGATATCTAGCACTGAGATATCAAGGATTGAGACATCTAGGATTGAGACATCTAGGATTGAGACATCTAGGGTTGAGACATCTAGGGTTGAGACATCTAGCAAGACATCTACGATCCAGCAGTGAGACAGGCGGGTCAAACATGGTTGTCAAGGCAGCGAAAATATAAAATGTTGCTAATTTACAGAAGAATGTCCGAACAGATAAAATAAAAAGATGTAGCCACATTCTTGAATCTGCTCTCGTGACGAGAAAAAAGAAGAAGGAAGACATTCTACTTGGCTTTTGAACACAGTGAAGATGTAACCTTGACGAGCTGATACAGAACGGTCTATGTGTTTGTGTGTGCGTGTGTGTGTGTGTGTGTGTGTGTGTGTGTGTGTGTGTGCCGACAACATCTTGGCGACAACAGTTTGCACCCCTCTAAAAACATTAAAATGCCCCAATCGAAGCCGGTGTCTCCACTGATCCGCATGCACGGACCCACAATTGTGCATGTGATAACATCTAAAGCTATAATCAATATTCTGCTGTACAAAAAAATGATGTGTGTGGCACATTGTAGCACATTGTTTTGTTGTATTGAGTTGCAGCAGGCCTCTTTATGCAGAGGAGACGCTCTGATGAAGCCATTGTTTGCATACCTGCTCGTATATGAGCGCCAAACAACGGGCAGACACAGTTAGCCCCTCTAGCCGGTGACCGGAGACGAGATATTTCCCTCAGGAATATACAAAGTGAATAATGTTCCTCTGTGTCTGCTGCATGTGTAAATACGGAGCTGTTAGCTAATGCGCTTACAGTTTAACTTTAACTCAAATGTTTGTTGGACCGCTTTCGGCATTTCCCTAAAGTGGCCCACTCAAAGCTGCTTTTGTTGGGGGGGGGGGGGGGGGGGCAAAGCAACACAGGGGGAAAAAAAGATAAGATAATTTCTTTGAGCCCGTCGCTCTGCAGAAACAAGGGAATTGAGTGGAGACGTCACGCTGTCGTTTGAACCGAAACGCTTGTTGTTGTTTTTTATTTTTTTTTACGACGAGCTGTGTTTATTGTTTCACGTGTTTCCAATGATCTTCGACAGTTCACGTAGTCCTGTAATCCGGAGGTTTTTCAGTATAAAAGTATGAGTTACTGACGTTATTATCAGCAATGTCGTGTCATTCTGAATCTGAATGAACTGTTTTACTTTAAAGTCTTCTTTACTTTTCATAAACTATTATGACTATCACTAATTATGACTAGATCTTTTCTCAGTCAACGTTCTCCTAATATATATATATATGTATATATATATATATATATTATATATATATATTATTATTAATATATATTGTTTTTTTAATATTTATATATATATACATTTATATATATATGTTTTCTTTACAAATATATATACATGTATATATATTTTTAATATTTTTTAATTATTTTTTGTATTAACGCTCAACTCTTGGGTCGGGGTGCTGAATGTGGACAGCGGCTGCTGAATACTGGTCCTGGACTGGTCTTGTAGCCTGGAGGTAAAAGAGGCAGGGATGTGTGGTAACCTACAGATGGGCGCGCAGACACAGATGGGCACACACACACGCACACACACACACACACACACACACACACACTCCCAAAAGGCCCTGCAAGAGGATCAAAAGAGTGTGGCTTTGGCTTGTGTAGACTGATTGACGGCGGCATCTGTGTTGGTTGGAGAAGGGAGGAAGATGACAGAGGAAGAGGAGCTCTGCACTGTCAATTGTAATAAGTTGACTTTGCTCATAACAATAAGTGAAGTAGATCACTCTTTTGTGGTTGTTAAGAATAAAACTGTGTTTAGGCGACTCTACTTCTTGAATTAGGTTGAAAATGAAACGTTTGATTTGTTGACAAGTTAAAGATCTGAGTTACGTTAAGTTAAAAAAAAGACGTTGGCTCAAACTGTAACTTTATCCTGACAATAGTACAAGAAGAGAGATATATAACAGAGACAGATATCCATCCATCCATTTTCAATACCACTTATCCTCATTAGGGTCGCGGGGGCGCTGGAGCCTATCCCAGCTGACATAGGGCGAAGGCAGGGGACACCCTGGACAGGCCGCCAGTCCATCGAGGGCACATGTAGGGACATACAACCATTCACTCTCACATTCACACCTATGGGACATTTAGAGATCAATTAACCTGCAGCATGTCTTTGGACTGTGGGAGGAAGCTGGAGAGCCCGGAGAGAACCCACGCTGCCACGGGGAGAACATGCAAACTCCACACAGAAGGACCGCTCCGACCAGGAATCGAACCCGCGGCCCTCTTGCTGTGAGGCGACAGTGCTAGCCACTACACCACCGTGCAGCCGAGAGACAGATATATATATATATATATATAAATGTATATGTTTCACATTAACATCACATTCACTGAATGCAAAACAATATCTGGCTTTCCTGGCTTTCCTTTGAAGTTGGAACGGGCAGAACTGTTAAATACTTGCATATGTTATATAAAGTAACACACGTTTGTTTTCCTTCTGCGTTGGAAACCTGCGCACACACACACACACACACACACACACAGTTGCCCACGCCAACCGAGGAGGATAAGCGGAGATGAAGAGGAACCCCTTCGCCTCGTGATTATTCCTAATTAAGATTAATTGCCTTTTTGAAGAGCCGGGGTAATTCCTATTGTCCCCGTGGGTGTGATTCACCCACACGGAGATGGATTCAAAACAAAACAAGGCCGTCTCATTGCACACTGCCCACTAAATACCAGAAGTGTGAGTGACCACGTCCGACATCTTGTATTTCAAACCGGCTGCAATCGACATTCTTTATGTCACCGATGTGTCACGTGAATACTTAAATACCGCTTGAATTATCACAAAACTCTTCAGTCAATAGTTTACGGGATAAAAACAGTTGCATGATGCAACTGGCATTTACATTGGTAACCAATAAGTGATGTCACGGGGATGACATCATCATGACGTCACCACTTCTTCTTCTTCTTCTTCTTCTTCTTCTTCTTCTTCTTCTTCTTCTTCTTCTTCTTCTTCTTCTTCCTCTTCTTCTTTTTCTTCTTCTTCTTTTTCTTCTTCTTCTTCTTCTTCTTCTTCTTCTTCTTCTTCTTCTTCTTCTTCTTCTTCCTCCTTCTCCTTCTTCTTTTTCTTCTTCTTCTGCCTCTTCTTCTTCTTCTTTTTCTTCTTTTTCTTCTTCCCCTTCTTCTTTTTCTTCTTCTTCCTCTTCTTCTTCTTTTCCTCTTCTTTTTCTTCATCTTCTTCTTCTTTCTCTTCTTCTTCTTCACTGGTGTCTAGTTTAAGTTCGACTTGTCTGGTGTACTTTCATGAACACGGTGCAATGAAGAAAGAAGTAAAAAAATAACTATGCTCCACGTGCACATGCACGTGCACATTAACGACGAGACGTCGGCGACCAAAGCTTTATTAGGTGGATTATTAGGTTGATTATTAAGTGGATTATTAGCTGGACTATTAGGTGGATTATTAGCTGGAGACGGACCACCGATCCAATCTGTTGCGAGGTGGAGCGAGAGGTGAACATGTTCCTCACCGAGAGGAGGGAGCACTTATCTCCTCGGCCTCTCAGACTCAATATCAGAGCTGTGGTGAAGCTCCCACGGTCGTGAGCTGAGGGAGAGGACATCGCGGCGTCCGAGGAGCCGTGGGCGTCGTCACGGAGAGGACCCAGGAGGATTGTGGGAGTTCCCTCATCATTGTCCAGCATTTTGCCTTTAAGGTGTCTCCCAAATGGCGCATTGTGAGCGTTCAGTGGGCACACACAGAGGACCATATATTCATTGGGTGTGTTCGGGGGTCCTTCACCTCGCTACAAAGGCTTTGCTTCTCTCACAAGCTCCTCCCCCTGCCCCTCCCCCCACCACCACCACAATAAAAACACCCAGCGATTGTCTCCCACCGTCCCTGCTGAGGAAGATACAATGGTTAACTCTGACAATAACCCCTGCAGCTCCTCCTTGAATGTGTGTGCGTGTGTGTGTGTGTGTGTGTGTGCGTATGTGCGTGCGTGTGTGTGTGTGTGTGTGTTCTGTGGAGCATATGGCCTTCTGACATCGCAGGCAGAAGGTCACAGTCTAAAGGAATTCAAGTCACTCTGGGAATTTTTTTCTGCCGCCGTTCTTTCTTTAACAAACTTAGTTATAAAGCACTCATGCTTGAAAGTGCAGGAACACACACACACACACTTTATAAAATGGTACATATTGGCTCCAATGCATTGGATCCAGGTCTTTTATTAAATTAGATTCATGAGCTATTTTTGGTTTGATGCACCCTGTGAATCTGATAATCGCCCTCTTAGCTTAATTGCATACTTTATGCAGAATATCCATGCGTTGGCTTGAACAGTGTGTAGCTGAAATAGTGTATCCTTGACATTTATTTGTCTTTACTGTTTTTATAAAACATGATGTTGAATATATTATGGAGCAGCTTCAGCTCTAAAATGTTGCTTACATGATAATAATATTGTGTATTAGTAGAATTGCTTGTACTTGTTTTGCTGATAATACTGTTGTACTCTTACTTAACTAAATTGGGATTAAAAATACAAATTTACATTGTGGTATTTCTGCTTTTTGAGTAAATAAGAGATGCACATACCTCGTTTACCACCTGATACGATGGAAAAGGCAAATAAAAAAGCTTGAGGACACCGCCGTGTAATTCAGATCTCTGAAGAGGAGCATTGTGTTCCCCGTGTGGAACAAAAGACGACAACTTTCTTGACATTCTTGTCCTCTTTTTACGACATTTCGCTCTTTGTTGCCTTCGGTTCTCGTCTCTTTTTATTGACTGTAAATGCAAATGTTAGAGCACGACTTTCAAAATAAATTAAGAGAGAAACGTCTTATTTTGTCTAAAAAAGAAAAAGAACCAAGAACCAAAACATGTATTGTGGTATGTCTTGAACTGGGCAATTTGCATAGCACCACACTCACACACACACTCACACACACACACACACACACACACACACACACACACACACACACACAGACAATCAGACTGGCCAGTTGTAATCAGGGCCAGAGATCAATGAGGAGCATCTTGTTACATCTTAACTGTGGGGAGGGAGGCACACTACCCCTATTGTAATGCTACTACCTTGGGGGAAGGGATGAGGGGGTGAAAGGTGGGGGGTTAGGGGTATGTAGGAGGAGGGGGTGGGGAGACAGTGAAATGCAAATGTTTCTAAAAGAAATCTTGGCCCGTTGAATATCAGAGCAAACAAAAAAAGTAGCAGTTTGAAGAGATGACAAAGGAGATAAAGAAGATCAAAGGGAACGAGGAGACATTTGGGGGTTAAATGCGGCATTGGTGCAAAGAGATGGTGCAGGGAGGGGGGAGGGGTGGAAGGGGGGGGGGGGGGGGGAAGCCTCTGATGGGGGGGGGGCATGGTCTCTCAGGTGGAGGCCTCTTGCCTCGGGGGCTCTCCATGTGTCGGTCCTGGCTAGTGACAGATGTCTCTCTCTCTCTCTCTCTCTCTCTCTCTCTCTCTATCAGAAGAAGAAGAAACAGCAACCACTAATCAGCAGACACTGTAACAGGAGGAGGAGGGGGAGGTTAAAAAAGAGAAGTAAGGGAGAAGAAGATATGGATAAGAAGAGGAAGAAGAAACAAGGCGTCATTAAACGCAACATTGCGCTGTATATATTCACTCCTCTCTCCTTGTTCCAAGATACCGTGACCGTGATGAGAACGTGTCGCTGGCATGAACACACGCTGACGATTACAATCTGTCCCGTGCGTGTGTATGTGTGCGTGTGTGTGTGTGTGTGTGTGTGTGTGTGTGTGTGCTGTGGATTAATCAGTCAGTCAGACAGGTAGGTGTGACGTCATCAGCCAATACAAGAGGCCCTCTTAAGGCCATGCTTATATAGCGAAGTGATGACGACAGGAAGGAAGAAGAAAGAACAATAGAAGTCCCTGAAATAATCCTATTTATTTACATTCCCTTTGTGGTAAACAAAAAGAAGAAGGAGGAGGAGGTCTGCTCATATTTAAAAAAAAAAAAATAGATGAGCTAATTCCTTAAACTCTATAAGCATTTGTCGCGTTGTCACCCTGCAGCATCAGAAGGCACAGATTCAGTTCAAGGAGCAGAACTGTGACCCTGAACACTGTGTGCACGTCCCAAGGTCCTTTGAGAAGAGGAGGTGGGCGAGCCTCTTTTTCTTTCTTTCTTCTTTTGTGTCACTGACTTGTGTGCTCTTGATTGTGTTAACATTTGCTTTGTGTGTAGAACATGTCTCTCTTCAGTAAAAGGTCAGGGGGGGCGGGGGGGGGGGGGGGGGTTAATCTATGCAAAAACATTTGACAGTTTGTGTAATCTGAAGATTTCCCAGAATATCTGCAGCACACGTGAACACGTTGACTTGTACTGCTCCCTGCTGGCCGTGTCGTGTTCCTGCACGCAAGATCAATAATTCCTATCCCCTTGGTCTAGATTAAAAGTATGTATATGAAAAACTCATCTTTTAAGTGCCCGTGCACATACATTGAGGTATCTGAATACCTGTGAAGTCATCAGAAAACATGAGATTCAAATGAGCCGTCCACTTCCTGTGTCACATACCAGGCTCATTACAATTTACCACCTTCCATCTGAGTTCCTCCAGAAAGGGACCTATGCAAAGGGCCTTTTTCGGGGGAGCGGGGCTTAAAGAGACAGAGAGACTCACACCGAGGGCCGAGTGTGTGACGTGTGTGACGTGTGTGTGACGTGTGCCATAGTTTGCACTGTTAGCGCTGTACAGACTAAAGCCAGGTTAGCTGCTAACCTTTTCTAGAGGCGATGCGAAGGATTAGAAATACAGCTGCAGCGCCCAATCTCGCTTTTTAGCACCTTTAATGCCACATTTATGGGACCAAAACACTTCCCACACCTCTCAGGATCATAAATCTGTCAACATCTTGTAAAAAATATAATAAACCGATGTTGTTTATTTCATATAATAACCTCTTTAATAGCATCGATTGTGCTTCCTTTACGGCAAATACGTCATAGAAATGAATCAGAAATGCTGCAAAATGCTTCAATGTGTTATTCACGACAGTAAAATTCCAGTGATGCAATACAAAAACAACAACAGGATAGCAACAGATATGGTGATACATATCTATATATACACATATAGGTCTCGTGCAGTATCCTCAACAGATGCTGTAATTCTACACATATTCCAGAAGGTGGCAGCAAAGCTGCACACATAAACGGCGAAAGAGTAACTGCACCATGTCTTCATTGTGTATAATGTTGTTAATGTGGTGTGTAGTTATTGACTTCAGCCCCCCACCCTCCCAGATTATTGTTAAAGGACAAGAAGAAGACATTAGAGAGCGACACCGTGGTACTTGTATTGATGAGGAATGAGGGGGCACAATGCAGGGCTGTATTTTTAATGTTTTTAGTGTGTTTAATGTTGACTTAGTCCTCGTCAGTCCTCACTGATTGCTGTGAAAATAATCTTACATTTAGCCGATTTCAACCGGTGGCTAACAGCTTCGGCGAGGTGCCACGAGCTGCAGCATTCAGTGGAGTCCTATTTGAATGGGGAAGCTGTAAAAAAAGATAAATATAAAAGTGCTCTTGCTGCCACCATATTGTCCTTGGAGTCGTTCCAGCCTTCCAGGAAACCCAAAAGTTGCAAATCAAACAACTCGGGCTGAGAAGGCGACCATCGTTTCCTTCACAATCCGACACACACTTGTCGACTCTTCACCGCATCCCACAACTGAGATATGCTACACTTCAGAGGGGCTCTCAGCCAGAGACACTAGTGGAGAGGTCAGGGAGAGCAGGAAACATTACGGAGAACCTCCACGGAGAGGTCACAAAGATGATGGATGATGATGCTGGATGATGGTTTACTAAAGAGCCCGAGAGTGTGCTTTTAACTTACGTTGTTCTGTATTGAAAGAAATGTACACGCTGACATGAATAATAAAGGGAATGACACACACACTCTCTCACACACACACACACACACACCATGAACACAGAGCTTTTTCAACAGGCTGGCATTGAACTCACGGACTACGCTTCCCTTTGACTGTCCTTGTCTATTTTCTCCCTGAGGACCGGGGGCAGACATGCCGGGGGGGGGGCTTCTGCGCACACACACACTCACACACACACACACACACGCACACACACACGTCACAGTTTCCACCCTGAACATAAATACACCCCCTGAGAGCATAACCATACACAGTCAGCTGAGGAGTCTATTATGACCACGGTGACCTCCCACTGGACACATGATCCACGAGGAACAGGGCCGTCAACGCGTAATAAAGAGCTTACTCTGAAATGTAATTAAGGTGCATGTGGCGCATGCTTTGTCGGTGTTCATAGTTTTATTTTTATCGCCCGTGCTGACTATCAAAAGGTAAAAAGTGATAATAAGCTTTACTGTGTCCACTGGATTTTGGGAGGAGGCCACGGTGGAGTTCTCCATCCGACACCTGGGCTTTGTGCTTTTATCACGTGCCCAACTGACTTCCAACTGGTCTCTCCTGCTTGTTTAAAAATGATAATGTACACTGATAAAAGAATAACAGTGTGTGTGCGTGTGTGTGTGTGTGTGTGTGTGTGTGTGTGAGTGTGTATTGTTGTTGCCCTTTACTCTACTTCATGTCTTCGCATTACTTATGGCTGTCTACGTGGTTCACACGCTGTTCCTCGCGTAAGAACATACTGTACAGCACATTATTGATCTCTTTTATCTCGGCACACAGATATTCTGAAACACATTTTCCTCGATGTATACTAGTTTCCCTTAACTCGTCCTGTTCCGAGCTGACATTGTTGAAATGTTGTGGTTCTCATCTGTGGATTTGAGGGCAAGTGAATTTACCCAAATGTCGCACTGCTTCTTTGGAGGAAGAGTTTGATATTTGGGAAATAGACGCAGTCTTGCAGAGCGTTGGATGAGGAGATTGATAACGCAATCTCTCCAAAGGTAATAACGTCTGACTATCATCACTTCAAAAGCTCACTGACTGGCGTTTAGTGTTAAAGTTCAACAGGCTACAGTGACACAACCTCTCTGTAGACATATAGCATAGCACACAGGCTACAGTAACACAACCTCCCTGTAGACATATATCATAGCACACAGGCTACAGTAACACAACCTCTCTGTAGATGACATATAGCATAGCACACAGGCTACAGTAACACAACCACTCTGTAGACATATAGCATAGCACACAGGCTACAGTCACACAACCTCCCTGTAGACATATAGCATAGCACACAGGCTACAGTAACACAACCTCTCTGTAGACATATAGCATAGCACACAGGCTACAGTAACACAACCTCTCTGTAGACATATAGCATAGCACACAGGCTACAGTAACACAACCTCTCTGTAGACATATAGCATAGCACACATGCTACAGTAACACAACCTCTCTGTAGATGACATATAGCATAGCACACAGGCTACAGTAACACAACCTCTCTGTAGATGACATATAGTATAGCACACAGGCTACAGTAACACAACCACTCTGTAGACATATAGCATAGCACATAGGCTACAGTAACACAACCTCTCTGTAGCTGACATATAGCATAGCACACAGGCTACAGTAACACATCCTCTCTGTAGATAACATATAGCATAGCACACAGGCTACAGTAACACAACCTCTCTGTAGACATATAGCATAGCACACAGGCTACAGTAACACAACCTCTCTGTAGACATATAGCATAGCACACAGGCTACAGTAACACAACCTCTCTGTAGATGACATATAGCATAGCACACAGGCTACAGTAACACAACCACTCTGTAGACATATAGCATAGCACACAGGCTACAGTAACACAACCTCTCTGTAGATAACATATAGCATAGCACAAAGGCTACAGTAACACAACCTCTCTGTAGACATATAGCATAGCACACAGGCTACAGTAACACAACCTCTCTGTAGACATATAGCATAGCACACAGGCTACAGTAACGTAAGGTTAAAAGGAATAATAATAATTCTTAGTTCAAGATAAAGGAGCCTCTGTATTGATGTACAGAGGTAAAACATTGATTTATTGGTTGATGTATTGGTTTATTTATTAAATAATTATTTATTCGTGGTGCAAAGCTAGAAAATGTATTTTCTTTGCTGTCCGATATTTGCCTTCCGGTTGGAATCACTCATGATAAAAACCTGTTTGAAAAAACATATTGACATATTGTGGCACTAAACGAAGAAGGGCAAGAACGCACGCGAGCGTTAAAAGAGGGAAGCAGTCGCACGCTCGACGCCACGATGCGAAAGATATTTAATAATTTACCACAGCTCCACGGGCATTAAATAGGGAGAGAGCACAGGTGTGTTCAGTCATGGAGAGGACATGTGATGTGATGCCTCTACGACCTGGAGACGCAGACGCAGGTCAGACTGGCAACGACAACACGGTGACATCACCAGCTCGGGGTGAAACACCTGTCAGTGTCCACCCTGATAGCAGCCAGGTTCAATGTGCTGTCCCTGTGAGCCACGCGTTCATGAAACAAGAACTTTGAAACACTCAACCCGACATCGAGTTTTCCAAAGAGTCCCACGCTACAAAAACCATGTGGAAGTGCTAAAACCTGCAGTTCCTCTAAAGGCCACTGGAGGCTTGCTCCAATAGCGAGGTGCATTACAGCAGAAGTAAACACCGTTTGCATACAAATAAAAATGTATTCGAAAATGAAAATAAGTGTATGAAAAGTTGTTGTTGGTTTAAATATCATTTAGATTCAGTTGTGTGTTTTTTTCTTCTTTGAATAAAATATATTTTTGCATTTTTCAGGAGCAGATTTTTACAGTTTCGAAAAAAAAAAAATTCAAACTAACACGAGATGGGAGAAAAGCCACAGAGCAGGAATTAAAAAAAAACGATCATAGAGCAAATATGAATCTCGTGTTGCAATCAAAGGTTGGCTGACCCGATTTAACGGGGTGAAAGTTGCGTTATTATATGACGAGGCTTTCTGCGTGCAACGAGGGTAAATGATCTCCACCCACCAGTGAAACTTTTAGTGTGGAAGCGTTTCCTTCACTTTGACCTGTCACCTGCACTTGAAGGAAGGTCTGGACGTCTGAACCTCCGTGCGCCAAAACACAAACTCCCACCTATATGAATATTTGGGTGTGCAAGTGAAAGGGTGCGGCTTCGAAACGCAAGTCACAGCAAGGAGCGTAATTAAAGAAGAATCCCGTCTTGTTTGTTTTTTCTTTTTATTTCCAGGAGGCTTCACTGGGAAGACGGCGATAGACTGCAGGGGTGGCGCATCTTTACCCCGGGAGGTTTAGGGTCACGCTCCCTCGACAGGGATTTTGGGATTATCGCAGGACAATGAGATGTGTGGCAAACACACACGTTGATGATACGCATTGATTTCTATGGAAACCTGTGGACGTAGGTCACATTTAATAGCAGAGGTTCAAGTGTATCTAACACACAGTAACCCACCTGATGGGAAAATACCTGAACGCCTGGACACAGGGCACATGACAACTTCCCCCTTCACTTGCAACTTCCCTCTGCTTGTGCGTGCGTGTGTGTGTGTGTGTGTGTGTGTGTGTGTGTGTGTGTTTAATGCCCTCCCTCCTGAGTTTCCACCTGTAGCTATGTAGACCCTTCTGCCTGGTTGACGTGACGCACAGAGAGCTCGACCTTCGCAAGCATTACTCTCTGAGATATACACACACACACACACACACACACACACACCGGGTAATACACACACAGTCATGAGGCTCCACTCACACACATATACATGCACTCACAATAAATATATCCCCTTGTACACAGTACAGTCGTCACATGTGCCAGTGTAATGCCTATAAACAAGTGGCGCATAGCGCACGCGCACGTGCACTCAAGCGAGCGCACGCGTACACAATCTCATGCACGCCGATAAACCACTGTTACGCCCCCCAAAAGCCTGAAGGTTAATCTTTCTCAGCGTGCCCTGTGTCCCTGCTTGCACCTCATCTTGCACTCGCAGTGGGCCGAATCCAAAACATATTTCAGCGGTTTAACCGACTCTCACGGGTTTACTCCCGGTGGGGGGGGATCACCTCTGCGGGGGGTTGGGGGGGGGGGGGGGGGGGGGGGGGGTCGCACGCCATTCCTGTTGCTCAGTCAGAGGCCGAGCTGGAAAAAACAAATGGGACAGGTAAGGCGATCCATGGGAAAGTGGCCCCGTTGGATCAGGGTTTCGGTCTCTGTGGATGTGCAGAGTGCGGTCTTTGTGTATATTGTGAGGGGGGTTCGGGTTCTCCTGTGAGGACCGAGTCCCCGTTGGTTTGGATGGGCTTCGGGAAGATGAACACCTCCGTTGGACCTCTTCTGTGTGTATTTACGTACAAGCAATAAGAAACTTGTCCCCGGCTGCGATTCTCAAACAAATAAATGCTTTGATACAAAGAGAACTGGATACAGCGTGTGTGGGGGGGGGGGGCTGCTCGTTCCTATTCAAGTTATTTGGCAATGTCTGCTTGTTTTTTGACGTTACTTATTCACATACAGTATTTATTACATATAACACCACGCACTGTCTTAGATTGCATTAATTTAAGAGCAGCAGATACAGAAACATTTGAGAACACGAATAAAACGTGACAGTAATGTTAATCTGGTTAGTAGTGCTGCGTAGTCATATTGATGGAAAATTTATTATTTGGATTTTTTTTCTTTTTCAATGGCACGTGTGTAGGAATTTTCTTGCAGTGAAAACCATGCATTTAATATTGTTGTAGGCTAACATCCTGCACGATGTGGGATCCAGTCGCCAAGTGTTTGGTGTCGTGATGCATTCAGGGGCTCTTCTGAACCCCACGACATTCATGAAAATCAAGTGGATTGAACTCCGCAATCATTTCATTTCCTGAACTTTTTCTTTGTTCTTTTTCCTCCTACCTGCAGCGTGTCAATCTCAATATTACTATCAACATTTCTCAAACTGTTCATCCTCCGGTGTGAAATTACCCAACGTTGCTATTGGCAAAGAGTAAGATGTCAACAAACAGGCTTTGCAACCGTGAAAGAGATTGTTAAATACAGTACAGCCCCCCCCATAGTCAAACATCTGCATGTTGACACACATTGATTTGCCTGTACAGGCTCACACGACATGTGCGTGCGGTCTGAATTTGACTGAACGGTTGTCAGGGTTGAGGTTCAACTATCTGACCATGAGCAAGGCAGCGGAGAGAGAGAGAGAGAGAAAGAGTTCCTCTGAGGTGTGTGCGTGCATCTAGCGTGAATAAACAAATACGGTGCTGATATAGCTGCATTGTACACGTATGTTTGATCTAAGGGAGGCGGTTACCTGTGTGAGGCCTGTCGAAGTGTGTGTGTGTGTGTGTGTGTGTGTGTGATGGTAGAAATCCTGTGAGTAAACGTGGCACATATCTTGACATCTCCTGCTCTCCAGTGCTGGAAACAAAGATGAGCATTCAAACTAGTGGCGGCGTGTGTTTACTGCATGTGTGTGTGTGTGTACTGTCGGTATGTATGCTCAGCTATATAAGAGGAACACGTATACATGCACGGCCGCTCTGCAAATAAAGACCTGATAGAGAGAGCGAGTGAGGGTTTGAGAAGCTATACACACCCTCCAGTTAGCCGCTTGAGTAGAGTTGTTTGTTTGTTCTGCCACAGATGAGGAATCTTGTGTGTGCTTCCAGGAAGCAGCTATACGACTTCATTGGAAACGTACTTCCAAATTATGCAATATGCAAAAGCGGTGCGTGCCTGTAAATTACATTTAATCCAGACATTGGAAGAACTTTTTTTTTTATTGTGGGTTTTATACAGATGCATATGAGGAGTCACAGCCCACCAAACCACCATTTGTAGTTTTCAACCAGTTACACGGCAAGAAAATCTACTGGACAAGAAAAATGTACAATTCAATTCTTAAAATGTATAACTTACACTTCAAAACAGTTAAATGTTTAACGATACGGTTGTTTTATTGGCGTACCCACATTTATCGTGTGTCTGTATCAGCTGCTCTTAAATAAACTAATATAATGCCCACTGTAACTATTATGATGTTATGTGTAAACATAAATAAGTAAATTGCTATATATTGATGTGTGTGCATGGCCTAAACCATATATAAACATGTATGTGTTGGTCTAATAGTAAGATGTCACAATCAGAGCTGGCAGAAATGGTAAAATGTTAATTTCAATGCAAAGATACATTTAAACATAGTATTTTGGATTTAAATTAGGATGTGCAATGTGCGTACAGTGCAGTTTATTAGCAACATGCTCAAGCCATATTCGAGAATTTCTAATATTTAAACTTCACCGCAAATGCCTTTGGTTTGCAGTGTTTTTATTAATTTATGATTTTTAAAAAACATGACTCAAGAGTATTAAGGACATGAGTGACACGTTATGTTGATACTGGAACAGGGGTTTACCTGTTTGTTTACAGGTGTGCAACGTGGGACATTTTCACTGGAGATGTAGTTACTTCTTATTTCAAACGAAATAAAAATGTTTATAAGGCCCATTTCCAAATGATAATTTTTAAGAGAAAGTGTGTGAGTTTGATTTCTTTTATCGTTGGCTGCAAGCGTGAGCATCTTTAGCCCCGCCTCCAAACGGGGGCGGGGCTAAAGACGGAATGGCCCGTTGAAAGGGGGGCGTGGAGCTCTAAAAAAAAAAAAAAAAAATCCTTTTACTACATCCAGTCTTTCTGCCTGCGCATCATCTCAGATTGTTGGACCACGTCGATACTACGGAGCGGCCTTTCCTTCAACTCCTCTCGGGAACAACCTGTTTGATATCCCCTTAATTTAAGAAGGAAAAAAAACAAACAACCACCGCCCTTGCGCTATGGCGAAAGGAGAAGGAGGCGAACAATACTCCAACGCCAATTTATTGAACAAACCGGTCCAATCGGACGGAATCACGCTCGCCAGGAAGGTACGTTTTCATTCATGGGTTCAGAGTTATTTATGTGTACGTGCTGGGGCGGCTTTAGGCGATGCACGAGACTTGGGGGTGGGGGGGGTGAGAAAGAAGAAGCTGTTTTTAATTTACATTTTTTATGAATGACTGCATGCATGCATGCATTGCGAGGGACTGAGTCACGTCACGCTGCTGAGCCCGGGGGTTGCGTTTATATATATTTCTACACGAGGGTGAATTAAAAATGATTGACTAGAAGGAATATAATGTATTTTCAGTCGGCGTACGTACCCGGTTAAACTTCGGCTTACCAACCCACGGCGAAGCCTTTCACGAGACCCGTCTTCAGACGTTAGCTGAGCGGAAAGCTCAATTAGCTTCAGAATTAAGTCGGAATTTTAAGTTTCCCCAGACACTGTAATGAGCTGTTTTTTAAAGCTGCACATATAACTAGTTAAACCCCGGCCGCACGGAGCTAAATATGAAATCCACCGAAAAGTAACGTTAGCGTTGCTCTTCTCTCCCAACGGCTGCTTTTTTAATTTTTTATTATGTAGCTGTTTCACATCAGCTCACGTTGGGCTAACGTCTCATTCGCCATGCAGCTAACTATATATATATATATATGCTGGACTTTCTCATTTGTTTTTAATTCATAAATAAAAATGAATCCGACGTAGAAGGTACCTCACAAGTGAGCTCCATATTGGTTCGTGTGGGGAACCTACAGTCGCCCGAGTTGGGTTGGTGTTGCGTTCAGGGGGCTACAGTTCGAACACGCGTTTTGAACGTTGGGAGAAAATCGGCAAACAAATTAAATCTTTATCGGTACTTTTCTGTTTTTTTTTCTGTGTGCACAACGGCTTAACATTGGAGCAGCGACATTGTTTTGCATAGGCATGAAAAAGGGCATTTTAAGCTGTTGCTTTTCACCTTTTGGTCTCCCAAGACTCTTCGTTTTGTTGAAGAACGTCTGGGTTTAATTTCGTATTTGGAGAGGAGGAGGAGGAGGAGGAGGGGGGTTGATATCCATATCTTTGAATGCAGCAGGGATCACCTTAACAAGGCGACGTGTCAGACTCTCAGATGGGGACAGGCTGATTTTAAATTTTTAACATATCTTGTAATATTTATACAAATATAAAAAAACAGTTTGGCTACCTTTTTTGAGTCACGTGTTTACAGTCTGCTGTGATAACCCAAGTAGTAGCCTTTTTTAGAGCAGTGAAAGGAGGCTTCTTTTCATGTCTGGCTTGATTGACCTCATTAGGTAAATTGTGTCAGGCTTTTTTTTTTTGTGTGTATGTGCAAAAGATGTTTTTAAGTGCTTCTGTGCCTTGTGACATAAGTAGGTACACTCACTGCAGTGTCACGTCAACACCAAATCACCAGTTAATCAAACCGGTGTGGTGCCTACCATTGTATTGAGTCACTTAAGTATGGAGAATTGTCCCTAGCACCATCACAACATCGCAGTACAGGTTTCTTTTTGTCCCCTAAACAAAGGCTGGGTTGGGTGTATCAACAAGACGGAGGCCGGTTCATTCAGTAGTTGCAGTAACGGGGGTGTTTTAGTGTCGTGGCGTGAACTCTGAGGAGGTCTTTCTCATGCACGTCGGTGAGAAGACTACTGAAATGTGCCTGCAGTTCAAGGTACTGTCTCTTGAAGCCGGTTTATAACTTTATAGCCTTTTGATTGGTCAGCGGGGAGGGTGTGTTTACATCCCTCTGTGGCCAGGAGTGGTCACAGTGCCCTGGTCAAACTGGCAAGGCAATCCGTTTCGCCCCTCGCTTTCGTTGTGTGTGTGTGTGTGTGGGGCACCATGGTGTTGTCATGCCCTGGCACTGACTAGTCTGCAGAGATCCGTGTTGCTGCTAGAGGAGTTGTTTTACTGTCTGTCTGTTGACATTATTGCATCCACGGTGGTGAAAACGGAGAAGAATGAGCACTTGTTAAGGAAAACCAAGGGTTTCTTGTTCCCACAGTAGCCGTCCCTGACTTTTGCCAAATACGCTATATGATGATTAGCTTCTTGTTTTCTTAAGACTCTTTAGCCATTTATGAATTCGGGGGCCATATTCCTTTTATGAGGCACTTCAGAATAATCAGAGAATGATTTGTTACCCGAGCATTAGACTGCGTGCTGCTATAATGCAGTCGCCCTGCTAGTTTCTGAGCTGCTGTATGTCTACTCTGCAGAAACTACCCCTCCTATAATCACGAGGGCTTGGCCCTGCGGAGCCTGAACAGTTTTGTAAGGCAGCTGCAAATACTTAACCTACTTCTGGAGAAAGTGTCCTAAAGGCTAACATTGACTCATTCGTTTGGCATTGTCTTCTTAGTAGATAGTCGGATCTCAGATCTTTTAAAATGTCCTAATCCCGGATTCATCGAGCTGCTTGTATTACTCTGATTAACAGTTTCTCTCTTCCCCCCCCCCCAGCATGAACACAGGAACAAATTGTCGGTCTGCAACAAGATCTGCTACGCCGTCGGCGGAGCCCCCTACCAGATCACAGGATGTGCCCTGGGATTCTTTCTGCAGATCTATCTGCTGGACGTAGCTCAGGTGAGTTGGTTTGCACTATTTCAAATTTCCATGAGCACACCTGTCAAGACATTTAGTGTCTCATTCATACTGCGGACCTAAATATGCCCCCCCCCCCCCTTAAAGGACCACCACACTGGTATAGGGAACATACTGTGCATGCAACACTGTCCTTCCTGTACCCTATGCTGTCCCGCCGCAGTCTGTGCGGTGGCATTTACGGACCTGAGAGCAATGAGTTGGGCGTGATCCCTCCTCTGCCCTCAAACCACCTCTCTCACAAGGCCGCCTGTAGGACATTGTGACCCGCCAAAGCTCCCCAACAAAGGGCCGATTATCCTGGGAAAAAAAAAAAGGTGGAAAAAGTTTCTGTTTCCATTATTGACTCCACTGTATCAAAAAGGCTTACAGAGGCTTGTTCTGAAAAAAATGTGAGGGAGGCGGTGAGGCGCTCGCTTTAATGGGCTCTGACACTAATCTCATGGTTAAGGCCCAAATAGCGTGTAAGTCAACTGCTTCCCAGGGTTTTGCTTTGTCCGGCTACCAAGATCGTAGATTAAAAGTCTATTGGGTGACACAGCGAGGCGCTGATTGTACAGTCGGGAGTCGAGCATTCATCTCGCCGAGCCTCGAGTCAGGCTCCTCCCCTCGATGCTAAATGAACTGCAGACTGAGCCGAGCTGCCAAGTGGCACCTTCACTATTAAGTGGTTCCCTTCCGAGTAATGACTGTTTAAAAATAAAAAGGAAGAGTACAACTAAACACTACTCACTGTGATGTCACGTTGTAAAGCCACACTGCCGACTGCTCCATCAAACAGCTTAGCGGTTTAACAAGCGCATGCTATGTATAGGTTGACATTTAGTCGCTCTGTTGTTGATGCTAGTGTACGGGGCCCCGGGCGATGTTTAATGGTCTTTTTGAGCATCAAGAACGTCCCCTCTGCTGAATTGAGATTTTGTGTGCTTTTTAAATGTCACAGTTGCACTAAAGGTTTGTGTCTTGTCTCCCTTTTTTATTTATTTATTTTTTTGCAGCTGGATCCCTTCTACGCCTCCATCATTTTGTTTGTGGGCCGAGCGTGGGACGCCGTAACGGACCCGACGGTGGGCTTCCTGGTCTCCCGAAGCCCGTGGACGCGCTTCGGGCGCATGCTGCCCTGGTAAGTCGAACTCAAACTACCGTCTGATACCGTCGGACTTTATTTACGTGACGACTACATCTGCATTTAAGAGGGTTTTTTGTTTTTGTTTAAATCTGATAATTTTCTCCTCCAGCTGTACTGTTTGAGTCTCTCATGGGCCATTTCCATTACCTTGTTGATAGAGCCCAGTTATGTGTCACTGAAGCACTTCTCACACCATTTGCTGTCGGAAATGGGGGGGGGGGTGGGGCCTGCTGTCAGCCTTGGTGAGTCACAGCTGTGAATGGAATTTTTTTTTTTTTTTTCAAGCAAAGCACTGTACATGTTTCAGTGTTTGGGGGCGGGGCTTTGTTGTCCCCCGGGAGGTTACTGTGGGTCATGCTGATGCAATTACTGTGTTTCCTCTTTGTCCAACACATGTCATTCAAGCTCCTCCCCCCTCTGTCTCTCTCTGTCTCTCTGTCTCTGTCTCACATACACATAGGCTATAAAATAATCTGCTAAAACATGTGTTTAGTTGAAATGGTTCAGGCTCGGCCGCTTAGGTTTTAAAATGCGAAGCTACTTGAGACTTTCAAAACCAATATGGCAGCGGTCCCTGCAGGCGCTTCTTCTTGGTCGTTTCCCACTGCATGGCCTCCGGCACGGTATTGACGAACATAATCCTGCCTGCTCCTGAGTTTGCTCTTCACAGCCGGCACACAAACACTTTTTCCAGAGAGAATCCTCTAATTTTTTTATTTTTTTTAAAGGGCTCGGCTCTCTGTTCAAATATTTATTAGTCTAAACTTTTTTTTTAGCTATTTGATGTTTCCGATGATACACTCATTTGCACAAATTGCCACCCTTGAGGTATTAAAAGAAAAAATGTAAATGACACATAATAGCATTTTGGATATTTTTTTTTTTTTCTTTCTGTGAAATCCCCCTCGAAGTTAAAAATGTCACCGTGCAAATGAGCCCGTGTGGGAGGCCCTGTGGTGCTTCTTCACAGAAAGGTTCCTGACCCTTTTCTTCATGCATCTGAGCAGCCTACGCAGTTGGCTTCATTGCGTACAAGTTATTTGCCTGTTCCTGAAGTGTACAATTCACACAGGGTCCACTCAGACGGCGTGTCAGAACCCGGTGTGACCAGGAGAAAAGGTGACGACGTGTCCCAGGGTGTAGTCGGCTCTGTAATGAGCGCCGCGTGCCGCTCCGCGAATTTACTCCCCTGGCTATGTAATTTAAAAAGTGTGTGTGTGTGTGTGTGTGTGTGTGTGTGTGTGTGTGTGTGTGTGTGTGTGTGTGTGTGTGTGTGTGTACAGTTGGGAGATGAACCCGGATTTTTTTTAGTGTGAGTGTAGAGATCACCTGTGTGATTTAATTTAGATCACAAAGAAATGGCCGTTGTGTTTGGCTGCGGTTTCCCCAGTAGAGTCGTCTGTTCCTCTTTTTTTTTTTTTTTTTATGTGTGCAACAACGTGATGAAATGTCTTCTTGTTCTTCACGTTCAGATGAAGGTTTTCTGGATCCTCCGTGATTTGCTATCAGACAAAAAAAACAATAGTTATTTGTTCTATAGCCACATCTATAGCCTCCTGTGAACATTTGTAATGTATAATAATGTCATGCATACTCTGGACCTATTGATTTGAAGACAGAGGGTTGTGGTCAGTTTAACGATTGTAATGTTTACATCGAGATGCTGATGCTTGAACCTCCAAAGTGGGTCATGCTCGGTTCTGCAAAGGGAGATGCATTTTGTGGTGGGTGGGTGAGAAGAAAGGATGGCGGAATGATTGGCACTTTTGGTTTCATCACTCCGTCGTAAAGAGGAGATGGGGCGCGGTGCCTGAGATCAGGGATGAAGCCACAGGAGGAGGAGGAAGAAAGAAAGAAACTCCCCCCCCCCCCCCCCCCCCCCCCCCCCCCCCCCCCCCCCCCCTTCCGGAGCAGTTACGTCTTACGAGCTCCGGGTTGTAGGAAGTGAAGGGGGAGGGGCAGACGAGTCAGGCTATGCTCTCATTGGTCCAGCCCACAACACACCACACGGGTGAGCCAATCAGCGACTGGCCCTGCAGGATTTTTAAAGCCTGACTGAGGAATTCAGGAATTCACTAGGAGGTCACTAAAGTTCAAGCTTGAAGCGGAGCCACCGGCTCGGTCACAAGGGACGACGCGCTGCAGGTTCCCTGTAAATACATTATACACGTATTAATTGGACATTGTCCATTAAGTATCCAACTAAGACTGCCTGTCTTCCGTCCCTAACATGAATGTATTCAAGTGTGCCAAAGATTGGGATGAAGACACCAGTGTTTTGAGTTTTTTTATTTATTTCACAATTCCACATAAAGTAGATTATTAATTATTATTATTTTTTTTTTTTACTTTTCTCCGATTTCTGAAGTTTTTCTCGGAGCATAAAAAAAACACAACATCAGCTTGGTTTTCTACTTTTATTCCAGTTAATCACACACAGACAATATGATTGCTGCCAAAGTCATTTTATTTATGTATTGCTGTCAGCCCTTTTTTAAAAATAAAATAAAATGTTCACAGTTTAATAAGCAGCAGACTTAAGAAGCTGTCACCTGCTGAGTTAAAGAAATCCCCCGATAGTCATCGCGGCTATTTCAGAGTACATTTTGAATATGATTCCAGGAAGTGCATCAGCACGGTGCACGTCCTGGCTTAATCTGGCAAACTGTTTTAAGAACAGCATTCACTGGAAAAAGATGGGACGTGAAAGTCTATAAAAGTCTTTATGCCTTCCACACCTTGTTTTATCAGTTATAACACGTCTAAATGAAGCGGAGCATCTCCAAGGAAAGGTGATTTTTTTTTTTAACGCACCTCGGTCGGGTTAAATCCAGTAACGTCGATCCTTTTATGCTGCTTGTCAATTAGCAACAATGGAATAAGCTTTAAAAACAAACATGCATTCCTAAATGCATCGTCATATCCAGATAAAATATCAGCCCACGCTGCACACTCCTCACAGTGACTTCACACGGGTGTACAGTTAATCACATTACGTGGTCGACGGAGTCACATGAATGCTGCTCCCGCTGACATCACGCTCTTCTAAGTACGTCCTGTGGCTGTAAATGGGCTTCTGTTGATTAGTGGCCGGTCTGCTGGCGAGAAGTTACGTCTTTTATTTATTTATACATTGCAGTGACGAGTGTGTGACTTCACTTCCTGTCCGATGAGGATGAATCGCCTGGTGTTTGAATTCATTCTTCCGGAGAATAGGCGGAAAAGTTTGACGCCCACGCTCTTTGTTTCCAGAGGTGTGGCTGCTCTCGCTATCTCGCCTCTGATTGGAGAGCGTCGATCTGACCATAGGAAGGAGCAACTAGGGGGAAGGAAGTGACGAGAGGAATCCTACTCCCTCTTTAAATGACTTCTTGATGGAGATTTACTGGATATTAGACCTGTGAGGCAGACCTATGAACGTTTTTCTTACACAACATTGCCTCGTTGAACCACATTCCTGCAACAGAAGGGACACAAGTGAGTGTCACGTACTCTCATGCCCCTCCGATTTAGCCACAAGCTCGACCCGTCCTGTGTTCGTGGAACAGCAGGAACCCCCTTTCTCTATTAATCGGCAATGGGACGCCGATCGGTGCTGGGCCGAGGGGGAGGGGGGGGGGGGCACAAATGTAATGAAAGACTTGCTTAAATGGGCGCAGTTTATGTAACGAGTGTCCCCGCTTTTCATACGGCTGATAATTTGTTTACGCCGTGTTTCAAGGTTTCATCCACCGATGTTGTCTCTCTCTCTTTTTGTCTCCGTAAAGGGTCGTGCTCTCAACCCCCCTGGCGGTGCTTTCCTATTTCCTCATATGGTTCGTTCCTCCCTTTGAGGAAGGCAAAGTCATCTGGTACCTTTTCTTCTACTGCATCTTCCAGACCCTTCAAACTGTGAGTACAACACTCGACAATCCCAGCAACTGTTGTGTCAATGTCCCCGTATTGCACATTTTCTCATTTCTTAGCAAATCCTCTAATTAGAAATACTTTGGCATTTGACAGTTCACCTGCAGAGAGTCTCAGAGTTGTATCAATCTTCTCCCCTTGTCGCTCTTTTTCCCAGTGCTTCCATGTGCCGTACTCTGCCCTCACCATGTTCATCAGCTCCGAGCAGAAGGAAAGAGACTCCGCCACCGCGTACAGTGAGTGTCACAGTCTGCGTAGACCCTTTTTTTTTTTCCTTTTTCTTTGCAAACTGTTTTGTTTCGATTCGTTCGTTCACTAAAACCCCACCTCGCGTTTCCTCCACCGACAGGGATGACGGTGGAGGTCCTGGGCACCGTTCTCGGCACCGCTATCCAGGGGCAGATCGTGGGCATGGCGACTGCTCCCTGCCTCCCGGGACCCGCTGACATCGCGGCGGGCCTGAACTCCTCGCTGTCCGTCGGCCTCAATGCGTCGGCGCCCGTCATTTCCCTGGATGACACGGTAAACCACCCGAGCCGTGAGACGCATGGAGACGGTCGAGGCCGATGACGACAACTGAAACGGTGTTCGCTAACCCCGTTTCTTTTCTCTTGTTCCTCCTTCACAGAAAACGGCCTACATGATTGCCTCTGGCGTCATCTGCATCATCTACGTCCTGTGTGCCATTGTTCTTTTCTTCGGCGTGAGAGAGAAGAAAGGTGAGACGTTAATCTCTGTCAAACCGGCCACCATCCTTTCCGCTTAGACGCCTCACAAACTACACTAATGTTTCCTATTGGATGTGATGTTGCATCCTTGCTCACTCTTTCCTATTTTTCTTTTCCCCCCTCTCTCCAGAGTCTTGTCGTCCCAGGTCCGAGCCCATGGGTTTCTTCCAGGGGATCAAGCTGGTGATGGGACACGGACCGTATGCCAAGCTGGTCATGGTCTTCCTCTTCACCTCGCTGGGTTTCATGGTGCGTACAGCGGCACATGTTTTTACTTTGAGCTCAGGAGGTGTGTGTGTGTGTGTGTGTGTGTGCATGAACCGCAAGTCGGTACACTTTACGCCTTTTTGTCGTTACTTCGTCACTCGGTGATTTGTGCTCCCGGTCAGAGTTAAAGTGGCACCTGCAAAGTTGTCCAAGAGGTGTGTGTGTGTGTGTGTGTGTCTGTGTATTTGTTTGTTCAGGCAGTAGGATTTGACTGAGTAAATGTTCTGTCCCGCAGCTCCTGGAGGGAAACTTCGCCTTGTTCTGCAGCTCGACACTGGGCTTCAGAAACGACTTCCAGAATATACTACTGGCCATCATGGTGAGCACACACACACACACACACACACACACACACACACACACACACACACACACACACACACACACACACACACACACACACACACAGGTGGCACTCCTTCAGATAGGTGCACTGTTGCCAGAGCAATGGCTGCATATTCCCCCCCTCCCAGCACATGAAACCACAAGCAGTCCCAATTGTGTAGTAATAAGTTAAGCCATTAGCTTCAGAGTGCAGACAAAAGCTTCCCTCCCGGGGCGGACACATAAATTGTTCTTCGATCACAAGGCGAGTCTGTGCTCGCTCAGAAAGCGGTGTCTCCTGGCGGCCTGTTGTCCACTGTGGCCGCTCCGCCTGAATGCCATCCCATTCCCACAGACAGTAGTGGAGCCACATTATCTCCCTTGACCTTCCCTGAAGAAACGGTTCCTCAAGTCGGAGTCTCTTCAGATCCTGGCAGGTATTAAACCCAATTAATCCATAAAATGTGCTTTCTGTAGCACGCACATCAGAGCCGCAGATTACATGCTTTGATCCTTTACTTTACGGAAAGGATTCCGGAGTTTTCTTTTTTTTGTTGGAGCACATTTATTTAGTAAAGTTACTTTTCAGAGGCTCCGACAGTGTGAGCTCTTCTAGGAACCGCTCCGTAATCGTCAGTAAGTGATCCTAATCCTCTCCTTCAGTGATTGGATGAGATGTCAGACTAACCCTGGAAGCTTGTTAGTGCGAAGATGGGTTCAAACTGAACACGTCAAACCGACTGGTGTCATGTGAGGACTTGTAATTCAAACTCTGTGACACGCTAATGGTCAAATGTCATGAAACGTTGCGCAAGAGCAACGGGCAGTTCGATAATTGCAACAAACAAAAATCCCCTTTGTATGTAATGTTCTTCCTTTTTAATATATGGCACTTTGCTTCCAGCATGCTGCATTACTTCCATTGCCGCGCCACAAACAAGCTCATTTTCATTTGGCAGGAACACGCTGTGGTCGTCTTGTGTTAAAAACGTGCCCGAATGAGGAAGGTTTGGGCCACGTAAACTGATAATTATGTTTTGATGTCTTGTAAAAGAACGACCTGATGAGGCTCATGGAGGGGAGGAAGTGGTGTGGGCTGGTGGCTTTGAAGATGAAGTTCAGACGCACGCACTGCTGACACAACACAAGAAAATAGTTTATAAAGAAAGAAAAAAAGCCCTGCTGCAAAACATTTACTCTGCAATGTCATTAATACTGTGTGTGTGTGTGTGTGTGTGTGTGTGTGTGTGTGTGTGTGTGTGTGTGTGTGTGTGTGTGTGTGTGTGTGTGTGTGTGTGTGTGTGTGTGTGTGTGTGTGTGTGTGTGTGTGTGTGTGTGTGTGTGTGTGTGTGTGTGTGTGTGTGTGTGTGTGTGTGTGTGTGTGTGTGTGTGTGTGTGTGTGTGTGTGTGTGTGTGTGTGTGTGTGTGTGTGTGTGTGTGTGTAAAGCACCGCCGCTCTTATCTTTACCGTAGTCAAACATGGAGGGGTCAGAGGTCCAACTGATCCAAGCTCACCCCTTGTAGAGTCATCGGGTGACCCCTGTGGACATTTATGCACCACATTTGAGCTCAAATTTAGTTTTGGGAAGAGCCGAAGAAAACCGTGTGGTTTTCTGTTGCGTTTGGCAGATGCGAGAGGTCGAAACCCACAAAAAAAACGAAAGCTGGAGTCTTTTTTTTTTTTTTGAGAATGCGTCTACTGTTGTGCTTCTCTCCGCTGTGATGTCACGTGGCGCCCGAGGGTCTGAAGCTGCAATCGAAGGCCTCGTGTGGAATTTAATGCAACTTTTGTGTTTTTTTTTTTTTGTGGGGTTTTTTTTTGTCTGGAGGGTTTGAAAACAAACAGCTGGTTAACCAAAGCTTTTTGAATGTTTTTCTTCCTCCTCTCAGCTGTCTGCTACGCTGGCCATCCCCTTCTGGCAGTGGTTCCTGACTCGCTTTGGGAAAAAGACGGCGGTCTGCGCTGGCAGCTTGGTAAGGCCCACAGTCACGTTCAACCGCCACTGCCTGTGAAGGTTGGCGGGCATTAAATTATATCCCGGGAGTTGTAGGAAAAGCGGCTCCAAGTGTGTTTTATTTAAGAGCCTCGTTTTTAGGAAGTTCATCTCTGACTGGCAGCTCACCGTGTGTGTGTGTGCGTGTGTGCGCGTCGGTCTAATGCGTCTCTGTCCTGTCCAGTCGGTGGTTCCCTTCATGATCCTGGTGGTGTGTATGAAGAGCAATCTGATCATCACCTACATCGTCTCCTTTGCTGCTGGCGTCGGAGTGGCTGCAGCCTTCCTGCTGCCCTGGTAAGATCCACGTTGTTTTTTTGTTTTTTTAGTAGTAAAAAGTACCTATAAGTAGTACACTTAACCTTTCCGTGTTCTCCAGGTCCATGCTGCCCGACGTCGTCGACGACTTCCAAGTGCAGAACCCGGACTCCACCGGTCACGAAGCGCTCTTCTATTCCTTCTACGTCTTCTTCACCAAGTTCGCCTCTGGAGTCTCCCTCGGCATCTCCACTCTCAGTTTAGAGTAAGTACCTTAAACACACACACACACACACACACACAACCTATATTTTAAGTCAGTCAAAACGTGTCATCTAACGCAACACAATAATGATAATAAAAAGTAAAAGTTTTTTTAACATGCGTGTTTCTTCTGGTTTCAGTTTTGCAGGCTACATCAGTCGAGGCTGCTCTCAACCAGAGGAAGTGGCCATAACCTTGAAAGTGCTGGTCTCCGCCGCCCCCATAGGGCTCATCCTCATCGGCCTCGTCATTCTGTACTGGTATCCAATCACAGAGGAGCGGCGGCAAGGCAACCGCAAACTGCTACAGGAGCTGAGGTAGGACCGTGGTCTTGAAATGCCCTTTTTTTGTTTGTTGTGTTTGTCAGTGAATCAAATCTCCAATTTTTGATTTTTCAGGGACGAAGCGGATTCAGAAACTGACTCGACAGAACTCGTCAACATGATCTAGGACACTTCTTAGAGACCCGCGGACCAATGGGCTAATTTTTTTTGCACTGGGCAACTTACCTGGAACTGTCGTCTCTTACAGGCACTGCCCCCCACTGCTGCTGTTCAGTCTACAAAAAAACGTCATGGACTCTAAAAGTGTCCTTCAGCCACGCGGAGGGAGGCCTTTTCTAAAAACACCCCCCTCCACATTTGACCTTTTTCCCCAGCATTAAATTCATTCTCCCGTCTCGTGCCGTCAGATCTCAAAAGCCTTACTTTTCGTGTATAACATACTACTTTTGAGCACTGTGGACATTTTTTTTTTTTTGGGAGGGGGGGGAGGAGGAGGAGGTTGTTGGCCTTGTTCTCAGTTTTGAAAATTGCACACAAAACCATGAAATGTGACGGGAGCATGTACAAGCGGCCGTCAGGTGGTGGTGCAGCTTCGGCCCCCCCCCCCCCGCATGTCAACACCGACGCAGGAGCGGCGCCAAAGACGGCGCCGACGTCCAGAGATGTGAGAAACTTGAACGGTTATGACGCCTTAAGATTCAGAACTGACAGGATGACTCGCGTGTCACTTGCTCTCGAGCCATTGCCTTGGTGTGTATTTCTGAACATGTTTAAATGTTGTTTTTCTCATCTTTTTTTTTTTCCCCATTTATCCTCCATAGTTCAGTGAAACCAGTCAGCCAGTTTGCTTGAATCTCATTCCCATCCCACTGGCTCTCTTTCTTGTTAAGAAGCCGTCATAATGTGAAGTTTGAACTCGTGGCTGCACATTAGCGGCCTCACCACAGTACTGAAACCACTACAATAGTAAAAGCAGTTCGCTTACTGACATTATCGTATTTATAGGGCCGCTACTGAAAATGGGAAAAGCTTTTTTTTTCTTCTTTTTTTGTAAACTCTTTCGTTTCCTTTAATACTGGGGAAAAAATAGACGGCTACAGCTGTCTGAGTTATATCATAATTTAAATATTTATTATTTTTGATTTTATTTTTTTTCTGGGTTTATTTTTTACTCTTTACTATTTTTTTTTTTTTTTCGAAATTCATGTTTGCTGGTAAGTGGTTATTCTTGCAGTATTTAAATATATATATATATATATTTAAGGCCTCTGAGTTTCCAATTGGAAGATTCAAAGTGAGGAGTTGGAGTCAAATCGTGAGACATTTACGCGCCTTTCAGCGCACGTTGTTGCCAAGGCTACGACCTTTGCTCCACGTGCATTCAAAAAGGGAAGCGCATCATTGTTGGGAGAAAAAAAGTGTGTGTGTGTGTGTGTGTGTGTGTGTGTGTGTGATGAAGAAACAACAACAACCAGGATGCTTTGTGATCATCAGTCCCCGTCATCAAAGTGCATTGACATGGTTCATATCCATTGATATGGAACCGTGTACATCGACTTGTTTCTTTAGAGATTCCTAATATCTCTCCTAGCAGACACTCTCAATGACAACATGTTTAAAGTATCTAATAGTTGTACAGCCTGTAAAGCTCAACCCTGTTTAGTATTTAATTTTTTTTGTGTCTGCTATGGATCCATCGGTGAACTTCCCTCCATGACTCTTGAGGCCGTAGCCAAATGTGTGAGCTTTAATCTAGCGGGGACACTGAAGCCCTTATGCATAATGTACATATGTATGTAAACCTGTAAATATATTTGTGGCTGTGAAATGGACCTATGAACACTGTACTGTAGTTATTTAAGAAAATGATGAACGAAAACAAAATATTGTTAATAAATACTAATTGATCAATGTAATGTGAATGAGTTGACATTTATTTAACTTGAAGCAAAAAACAAAAACAAAAAATACAAGTTGTCTGTATTTGATATTTGGTTAATCAGCCACGTCCCAATGCCTACTGAAGAGATGGTTATATAAGTGTTATATTTTAGGGGCTCAGGTTGTGAGAGCAGCAACAATCCCCGTTAAATGAGCTGGTTCAAAAACATTAAAAAAAATAATAATTCATCATCAACTAATGGATGTGGATACATGATTATCTTATCACACTGCAGTTGGTTTACAGTAGTTTTATTTACACATTGGAGATTATTCGTGGTCAACTACTGCCATCTAGTGCCTGTTCTATACAGATACAGTAGACAGCGTGGCTAATCAAACTAGTTATTACTTTTAGCAGCTATGTTTAATTTGTTATTAAATCCATGCCTAATTTGTGTCATGATCTTGTATCAATTGTGTATTATTGAGCTGTGTTAGATGTTTTAGTGAGTCTAGTAAATGCCTCGTCACTTCTAAGCTCCTCGTCGTCTCATTTTAACTCTGATGTGTAAAAGCTTAATGTGCTTTTATTTTGAAGGACGGACATTCCTTCAAAAATATAAAAGCCACCATTCTCAAGTACGTTGCACATACAAGGAATTGTTTTACCTGGTGGAAGGTGCATAACAATAAACATAAAATAACCGAGACATTTAAAAAATAATTATGGTAAACAAACATTACAGTTTGTTAAAATAAGTAAATATTATAAAATAAGTGACAACTTGTGATGCAAAAAGGGCCCAAGTTCACTGGGGCAAGTATGATTTGAATTATTTGCAACTATATCATCTGACGCGGGTCCTGCTTGTCTTTTTAGAAGAACAAAATCTAATTAATATTATATATTTTATAGTCCGTTTGGTTCCACTATAATGGGGACATGGAGGTGACAATATATTATTATATATTATATTATATACACAATACACACAGTTCTTAAAGGGGCCCACAATCAACATGCTTATGTTCTCCTGTAATAGGACAACAACAATAACAACAAGTAAGTAAGTAAAAGTAAGTAGAATATATATTTATACAGCACTTTTTACAGACACAAAGTGCTTGACAGGAGTAAAACTAAAACTAAATTAACAAAGTATGAACATATAAGGGGCCAATAAATTAGAATAAGTTTTTATTTAAGAAAGAACAGTAAATTACACAATAAAAGCAGTGCACAGATAACGACGCGTCATCACGCGCTCTGCTCTCGATTGCTTCCCCCTGGGACTTCACGGGGGGAGTCGATCGCAGAGTCGACGCCGACGCTGATGCAACACACTTGACATCTCGCTCTCAGCCACCGCTCGTTGTAAGAAGACGGGGGTTTTTTTGGAGGTGAGTCAGCCGGTCGTACCGGGCGGCTTCATGGCCAACTGGTGTTGCATCGGGAGACGGAGTTACCGACACGGTTGTAGTTTGAACCCCGGAAAACGTCGCCAAAGCTCGGTAACGTCAGTTAGCTGCACATGGGGTGTATTTGCGGCTAGCTAGGTTAGCTTGTTTCATTCAACAACAGCGGGACATTAAAGGAGAGCCGGGCCCGCTAACTTTAAGATAACATCCTCTTTTAATGTGTTAAAGTTGACTGAATGGCTCATTTCGACATGTAGAATAAACTGTTGGTTGATAGAGAAACCCAGAGGACGTTTTGTGCTGTCTAAAAACGTGTTAAGTTACATTGAGATCCAACGTTGCCTCTTTCAGTGGTTAACTTACTGTGAATGCCGAGTATATTTTACACACTGTCATGGTCTTCTGGTAAATTTGACTTATAGGAAATAAGTTGAGCAGCAGTGTATTTTTTATTAACATTTCAACGTGTAAACGTCTGATAAATGTTACAACGTCATCTCCTGGGACTGTTGCTAAGGGCAACATGAAACCAGATGTGATTGAACTCAAATATGCTCCGGAGGCTGCCGCCATTGATTCACACTGTTTAAAAACTCCCATCTTCTTCATCTTCTTCCTCCTCCTCAGAAGACTCTGCATCATGGCCGATCAGCTGAGTCCGGATGAGAAGTTCCAGCTCATAACGAGGAACCTCCAGGTGGGGAACAAACAAAACAAAAACAAAAACACACTCTTAATGACCGGTCATCCCCGCTCAGCTTGGTCTCACTGATCTCCTGAACGCGTGTGTGTGCGTGTGTGTGTGTGTGTTGCAGGAGGTCCTCGGAGAGGAGAAGCTGAAGCAGGTTCTTCAGGAGAGGGAGCTGAAGGTGTATTGGGGCACGGCGACCACCGGGAAACCCCACATAGCGTACTTTGTCCCCATGTCCAAGATAGCGGACTTCCTCAAGGCTGGATGTGAGGTAGGAACTCACCGAGCACCTCGTCTGTTTAAATTATTTGATTTCATCTGCACTTTTCAGCTAAATCCGAGCTCCGCTTCCTGTTTCTTCTTCTTCTTCTTCTCTCCCCCAGGTCACTATTCTGTTTGCAGACCTGCATGCCTTCCTCGACAACATGAAGGCCCCCTGGGAGCTGCTGGAGCTCAGGGTGAAGTACTACGAGCAGGTCATCAAGGCCATGTTGGAGAGCATCGGCGTGCCCCTGGACAAACTCAAGTTTGTCAAAGGAACCGACTACCAGCTCAGCAGGTCGGTGGTGCTGCCGTCGGTACCGGAGACTCACTTAATATGACTTTCCAGGGTTGAGGGGTTTATTTATTGTGTTGTTTATTCTTTGTCGATATGCAGCACAGGGTGTCACAATTTAATTAGGTAATTTCCCACATAGACAGTAGTGCATTTGATGGATTTGCATTGAGTAGAATTTAAACCGCGGCAGACATCTTTACATCTTCATGGAAACTTTCTGTCAACTTTGACTACTCAAGACCCTCAAGATTTTGAGCCTCCCCGAGAGGGTCCAGGGCGGCTCGACCCGAGAGCCGGATCTCTGTAAAGATGTGGGCCCAACTGTCCCCGGTTGGCCCGAGGTCTTTATTCCTACTGCGACCGGACATCAGACGGCCGGGAGTCGGCGGCGTATCTGAGCGTCTGGGTTAGCTCCGCTTCCGTCTCGACTCTCCTCCGCTTATGGTGGCGTCCGGTTCCGGTTCCGGTCGGGAGGTCGGACGATGCTGCTTTTTAAAAATGCTCAGAAACGCACTTCGCACCTGCGGCCGTGAAGCGCTAACTGAGGTCTGTTTCTTTCGCCTTCGTCAGAGAGTACACGCTGGACGTGTACCGACTGTCCTCCATGGTGACGGAGCACGATGCGAAGAAGGCCGGAGCCGAGGTGGTCAAACAGGTGGAGCATCCCATGCTGAGTGGTCTGCTGTACCCGGGTCTGCAGGTAACGCCACCGAGTCCGTTTGTACCCCAAGTGATGACATTAACTAGTTTATTACTGGAATTGCAGCGCGATATCCACATATTGTGATATAAATACTCAAAATAAAAGCTTCTATTTATTTTTTAATATGCTGTTTATGTTCGATTTTGCGTATTAAATGTGATTTCTCTTTGCTCTCAGGCTCTGGACGAGGAGTACCTGAAGGTGGACGCCCAGTTTGGAGGAGTTGACCAAAGGAAGATCTTCACTCTGGCAGAGAAGGTACCGCCGGCCTCCGATCTCTTCACACGTTATCCCCTCAGCTCATGTGGAACGTGTTTTAGTTTAGGAGTAGCTGAGACGTGTTTGTTTGACTTATTTAAAATAGCAATTCTAATCTATTCACTCCAGTTTGCTTTACGGTTTTGGTCTAGAAATAGAAAATGTATAGAAATGACATGAACTGTAGATTCTAACCGAAGCCGCTCTACTTCCTCCAGTACTTGCCTTCTCTCGGCTACGCTAAGCGCTCCCATCTGATGAACCCGATGGTACCCGGACTGACGGGGGCCAAGATGAGCTCCTCGGAGGAAGTACGTCACAGTTAAAAAAAATAACTCTTTACAATAAATGTGTATAAATACTAATAAAGTCAAGACGTGTGTGAACGTGTTCTCATGCGTGCGGTCGTACCGTCGTCTCTCTTTTGTCTGCAGGAGTCAAAGATCGATCTGCTGGACTCTGCCGGGGAAGTGAAGAAGAAGCTGAAGAAGGCGTTCTGTGAGCCGGGCAACATCCAGAACAACGGAGTCCTCTCCTTCGTCAAATCGGTGGTCTTCCCTCTCTGCGGAGGTGGAACGAGCTCCCCCGTCTGTTCAGGCTTTCCCTTCTGCTCGCGTGGACCGAGTTGATGATTTGGGATTTCTTGTGTTTTCAGAGTTCTGCATCAAAAGAGACGCCAAGTTGGGCGGAGACAAAATCTACACCGCGTTTGAAGAGGTGGAGAAGGACTTTGCTGAGGAGGTAAAGTACAGATGAGGTCTGGGACCAAGTGATGGAGGACAAGAATCACCGCTATCTATCTTTTTTTTAAAATTATTATAAGCAGCTTTCATGATGCTTTTCTGTTATTTACTTAATCATACGCGCGTTGAAACAGAGGACACAAAAATATGTTTTTGTTATTATTGTTGATTGAACGTGCAAGACATGAACATATTTTTATTTATTTTTTTATCAAACAAAGTGCAAACATTTAGTGATGATGCATGAATGTAAAGCAAACTACCTTCAACCATCATTCACGGCTCCAAACATGCGAATACAAACAGATTATTTAACAGTCCACCCAAAGTAAAGTAAAGTATAGACACGCTGGTTTATTTAAAGTATGGAATAATTCTTGCTTCTTAATTCTTAACTTTCTCCCCTCTGACTCTGGCAGTCGGTCCATCCCGGAGACCTGAAGGCCTCCGTGGAAGTAGCGCTGAATAAACTGCTGGAGCCAATCAGGAAGAAGTTTGAGTCGCCTGAGCTCCGCAAACTCTGCAACAGCGCCTACCCCGGCCCCTCAAAGACGAGTCAGTATTTTACCCAGCATGCCCTCTGTCTTCCCTCTCGCCAATTGGGGCGTCAACTGGCTTCCTGTGGAGGTGCATCATTTTTGTGTGTGTGTGTGTGTGATCAGAAGGAGGAAAGGGTGCCAAAGCAGCAGGAGGAGGAGAGGATGATGAGCTGGCCCCCTCCAGAGTGGACATCAGAGTGGGCAGGATCATCAGTGTGGGGAAGGTAGGCCGACCTGATCACCTGAGCAACATGGCGTTTCCTCCTGACGTGTGTGTGTGTGTGCGCGTGTGTGTGTGTGCGTGTGTGTGGAGATGTTTCTCTTTCTCTCCCTGTGTTCACACAGGTTTTATTTGTTCTCCAGCATCCGGACGCCGACTCGCTGTACCTGGAGAAGATTGATGTGGGAGAGGCGGAGCCGAGGACGGTCGTCAGCGGGCTGGTGGCCTTCGTTTCCCAGGAGGACTTGCAGGACAGATTGGTGCTGGTGCTGTGCAACCTGAAACCCCAGAAGATGCGAGGGATTGAGTCTCAAGCCATGCTGCTGTGTGCCTCTGTGTGAGTGTCAGTTGAAGCTCGGCTTGTTTGGGCTGAATTCTTCCCCTCGGTCTGACTGGTTGTTTTTTAATTCTCTAGTGAAGGGGAGCCCAGGAGGGTGGAGCCTCTGGACCCTCCAGAGGGATCGTCACCGGGTGACCGGGTCTTCGTGGAGGGATATGAGACGGGAAAACCAGACGAGAGACTCAACCCCAAGAAGAAGGTGTGGGAGAAAGTCCAGGTATGTTTTAGTCAGATTGCACCGTTAACTCCATCCTGAAAGAATCCGGTAATAATCGGGAGATCTCGTGCATTCTGGGAAACGGTTGACACATTATTTTCCAGTCGTGGAAGATCTTTCCAGGCTTTCGATTTTAGAGCTCCCAAAAATAGATAACATGGCGAAGTAAAATAGAGTTCAGGATCATATTAACGTTGAATAGCTCCTCGGTTATGTTTGTATTGGATGAAACTCTGAATAATGTAGATAATAGTCACTGTGGGGGGATCATTATTATTATTATTATTATTCTGTGATCTCGTAAACGATCTGTAGCCAAAGACTGGAGCATATTAGTTTATGGTCTGTCATAGCAGCTTGATCATCACATGGAAAAAATGATTGGGAACCTTAACGTCTCTTCTTCAAAATCCAATTTCTTCCAAATCCAATGTGTTATGATTTCTCCATAATGGCATTTTGGAATAGAACTTGTCATCCGTAAAGGAATTACGTTTCCCCATACATAATGATTGTGTTTTTTTTTTTTCTCCAGGCCGACCTGAAGATATCGGCCGAGTGCGTGGCTCAGTGGAAAGACCAGCAGCTGATGACGAAGCTCGGACGGGTCACGTGTAAGACCCTCAGAGGAGGCAACGTCAGCTAGACCCGCCACCTGGAGCGCTTTAGTCAAAGGAACGACCCCGGCTTCATCTGGAGGCGTTTCCTGGAGAATTATGGGACATTGACGCCATCTAAGATTTTATTCTTGAATATTGTATGACACTATAATTCATTACGGTTTCTTTTTTTTTTTTTTTAAACCTGGTTTCCTTTTGGTGTTCACACACTTAAATATAGAAATACGAGACGTACTGTCACTCCAAGATGATGGGACTTAATGTTTCAGTACTTTTTACGGGTTTAAATGGATTTCCTTGTGTGTCGGGGCAAATCCACAAAACCTGATGAATAAAAACATGTTTTATGGGTTTCAGACAGCAGGTGCATATATTTAGATAATCAATATGCCATGTACTATAAGACATAGGACGGCTGCGTTGGGGGGAGAACTGTACGGAAATCAATATCTGGACATTAACTGTCATGAAATCAAATGATGCATCAGCTCTATTATGGAATAAATGCTGCCTGAACTCTGGTCTGCAGGAATTTAATGGGTTTGAGTCGGCCGAGAGACGCTCCTCGTGTTGATTTTCAAGAAAGGAAGCAGGGAAACACGTTTTTATTACACTTACATTTTATTTATAGAAGTAATAACTGTACACAATTCTTTAGAATCATCAAGACGTACATTTGTGACCCGTTACGAAAGAGTCGGTATGATTCACTCACCGATGATTTATTTTTTTTTGCTGGGGAAAAAGCATTTTGTGCAAATAGTGATGAGCTGGATTTGCCACTGAAAAAAAAGGTTTTGGGCTAAAAGTTTTAAGACGCAGAACATTTAATTAAAAAAAAAAAAAAAAAACACGCCGACCTCATAATAAATCTACTCCAGTGTATCATCCGGGGCCGATCACATCCGCCGCCCTACAGAGTGGTTTATCGGGTGAAACACTCTTAAATATTTCATATTTGGTAGGAAAAGGTGACCGACAGTGCTACAAGTGGAAACTACCACACATAAATAAATAGGATGCATGTGTCGCTGTTGTGCTCGAAGATTTCTCAGAATGTCTCGTTACCAAACCTCAAGAAGGGATTGTGTCAGAGCGCCGAGCGGTCGGCCGCTTTCCCGCGTTAGCTATTCAGCGTTAGCTTTCCCGCGTTAGCTATACAGCGTTAGCTCTTAATTCTTTATCGGCCTCCCTCTCCTTGTGAGTGTGCCGCATCCCTTTTTTCCTCACACGCTATTCCAGACATGTCCATCCACGCGGTGAAAAGCATCTTTAAGCCAAGAAGGTGATGAAATGCTGTTTTCGCCCCGTAGTGGAAGCCATTTTTCTTCTTAAACGTGTATTATATTACAACAAAGAGAAGAAGAAGAAGAGGAAAAAGACGTAACAGACAGGAAACCTCTGTACAGAAATGCTTTGTCTCTGAGCTGCAGTGACCACTACCTATTTCTACCTCTGGGAGACGATCTCACACAAGCCAAATATGTACAGTTCAGCCAATGTAATGTACACCATTTCATCCTGAGGGGCCACAATGAGAGATAAACTATAGATTAGAAAAATACTCCAGAATAAAGCTATTGTATGAAATTGGGAGCGACACTTTTTCTTGCATAAATATGTAGGAAGGCCATTACAGGCTAAGGCTTTTTGGAGAAGACTTTAACACACAACACTTGATAGTCGAGTTAAACGTCTCTCGGTAATGTCGCTCCCTGCTGAGAGTTGTTCTTTTGCTTGAAGTCTTTATTCAACCTCTTGGCGTGAGCCGAGTCCAACGCTCTTTCAAAACAGGGTTTCAATTGTGTCCGCCGTCACTCGTGTAGCTGAAAGGAAGACAAGAGGAGGTTAGACGATGATGACATCAACATAATGCAGTTACAGGAACACACTTGATGAGTGTTCTGTCCTAATCTAATTCAGTGGCTGAGACGAGTTTACGAGCTTCAGGTCGAGGCCGACTGAAGCGCATGCTCGCACATTTGACTGAAGAGAGCTGAAGGCGAGCTGGTTGCGTTTGTATGTATGGAGAGTGGAAAGAAAATACACGTTTTTACCGCTATGTGAAAATTGCTTAGCGGTTCAAGATCACGGTCATGCTGTAATTTGCATTGCGCGTTTTCGTGACACGAGAGTAGCCTCAGCCTCAATGACTCCACTTTTTCCCGACTCTCGCAAATGACAGAAAACCAAACGTGGCTGCTCTTACTCGTCGTCTCGGGAGGTGTTGTCTCGACAGCGGGAAGATTCTGCGAAGGACCGTTGGCCGGTTTCTTTGCTACCGGCGGAGGAACTTTGTCCAACTTCACGCCGCCATTGGAGAAAGCGGTGCAATTTGATTGGTCAGACACCTGCACGAGCTCGGCCGCCAAGCTTCGCTTCAGACTTTGCTGAGCTTCAGGGGAGGAGGCAGCCGCAGTCTCGAAGACGACCCGTTTTGTGCTCCTCGAGAAGATAAAGCTGGCGGTAGAGGCCGGCGACTTGTGCAGGTCGCATCCCTCAGGGACGCCGACAGAGCTGTAGGCGGAGGATCTCACACCCAGTCGGGATGGAAGACCGTCTCTAGAAGACATGGCTGCCGTTTTTATCCGTATGGCTTCCTGTAAGCGCATGGAAGGGGTGTTCAGCACCACAGGGGATGTCTTTACTGTCTGAGGGGGAGATTTCAGTGACAGAGACTTGCGGATGGGCTTCTGTGGAACGTTTTGAGGTCCTGGGATTGAGACTGAGCAGGTCTCCTGAACTGAACCTCCCCAGTCCGTTGACTTGTCCTCCGATGGAGCTCTCACCTGATCTTCGGTCATGTTGACTGATCGGAGACGAACCATCTGAAGCAGGGAGGGGGTGACTAGAGGTATGTTAGCATCCTCTTTAGGAATGGGTGCACTTTTGTGGCGGGAAAGCAGCTCCTTGCTCCTGGCGTCTCGGTTTGGTACGCTGGGCTGCCTTCTGAAATTTATCCCATGGTTGAAGCTGTCTGCTGGTAAAGTGGGTGCTGCTGGGACAGCAACTGGAGCTTGGGCACTGACGGGAGGCTCGGAGGGAGCGTCCCGCTTCAGGAAACTGTAGGAAGGAGGAACTAAAGCAGGGGCCGATACCGGGTTCTCTGCTCTTGTAATGGGTGGCAAAGGGGATGCCACCGCTGCGGGAGATGGGACACTGTCTGAAACAGTTACACAGTTGGTCACTGGTTTGCACAAAATCTCATTGGCGGTTTTAGCTTTTGAAACTTGCACGACAACCTCTGGTTTGGTGTTAGTTATTGTTTGAGTAACAGCAGGGGGCAACTCTGGAACTTGTCCACGTACAGATGTCCCAGTGTCACTCGAATCCTCAGTTGTCCCTCCAACGGCCCCTGTGGGTCTTTTCGAGACATCCAGCTCTGTGATACAACTGTCCATCACATTTGGCACGCTGTCTGTCAGTAAGGGGGGAGGAGGTGGAGGAAAGTCCACCTCATCTCCTCCTTCAAAGACAGAGTCCCCTTCCAGAGGAGGCGGAGGTGGTGGCCAGCAGGACTCTACAACAGGGATCTCCTCCCGTACCCTCTGTAATTCGTCTGGTGGCGTGGACACTGATGAAGGAGGTGTCTTTCTTGACGGAGGAGGTGTAGGGTGGTATGCTGGGGGAGGAGTAGGTGGTGGCGATGCCTTGCTAATTTTGGGGATCTCCACAGAAAGCGTCTGCATGGACGCAACCTCACTTTTATCCATCACATCATCGCTCTCATCGACTACAATGGTAACCCCATGCTGTGTGGAGGTTGTGTGGCTCTCAACATGGAAGCACACATCTGTCGTGTCACTGACGCTCATTTTCTTTTGCTGTCTGTCCAGCGAGTGTTGTGCTGACGACGCCTCTCTGTTCAGGGCCGTCATGGGTTTCTTCATGACAGGAGGAGGATCTTTCTTTGGACTCTTGGGGTCCTTCGCTGCAGGGCTACTACTCCGCTCTTGTTTCTGAACGTCTGCACTTGATTCCATCCTTTCTTCTTCGGCACTTGAACATTCCCTATTCTCCATCTTCTCGTGAACACCATTAGGACCTGTTTCTGTCAAAGTCTCGGGGTTGACTTTGCCCTCTGACAATTCTAAGACAGATTTGTCGACACTTGATTGTTTGTCCTCTAAAACCTGCATCTCCGTGATGGCGTCGGTCTGGGTTCCCGCCTGTTTAACTGTGCTGTCTTGTATCCGTGCTGGTTGCTGGGTCCCTTTGCTTACATTAGGGCAGGGCCCACACAGGAGCTGAAAGGTGCGTCTGTTGTGAACCCATGTCTCCGGAGGAGGAGGACATGGCGCTTTGACTTTAGGAGGTGGTGGAATGTTCAACAGCTCTCTGATTTCAGCTCCCAAAGTCGAAGAATTGTTATCCGGAGTGAAGTCTTTTGCAGCAGCAGTGGTTGGAGATCCCTGTGGAGGCAGACTGGGGCTACACGTGGAAACATCTGGATGGACAGGCTCAGATGTGCCAGACGATAAAGAGGTAAGCGAGGAGGAGGGAGAAGCTGCTGAGGATGAGGCCCGAGACACTGCTCTCTCTGGTTTGACAGGTTTCTTCTTCTGTTTGTCGGGGGAAGTTGGGGAGATCCCTTTTGGGGAGAGTGTCGGAGTGCCACTCTGACTTGAGTAGCCACTGGAAGGGGACATGGTCCGTTCAAATTTCCCCTCTTCCGAGGGAGTTTTCTGAGGGGAGGAGCTACTGGATTCTGGCTGAGGGTCTGTGGAGGCGGCTTGTGTGGTGCTCAAGGGTGTGGAGGAAACATCCAGACAGCTGGACCCAGTGGAGTTTGACACAAGAGTGGAGATTTTACTGGTGTCTGCAATAATTGATTTCACCTCATTCTTTGTTGCTGCAATACTTTCTGTGGCCCCATCTCCAGAGTCATTGAGATCCACCAGGACCTTGGGGTTGCTCCTGATCTTATTGCTATGCAGAGAGTTCGTTCTCCGTGGAGGTGGCGGGGGTTGCTTGGCCTTCATAACCGACATGCTGCGAGTGAAATTCTGTTCGGTCTTTTCGTCTTCCCCAGCAGCCGCTGACCCTGAAACCGACTTAGATCCTTGAACTGTCACAACAGTTTCCCTTTTACTGCTGAAGCTGCTAACTGAGCTACGCAGACTGACGAGGTCTTGGTCCCCGCTGGACCTCCCTGTGTGGCTTTCCCGCTCATTCAGGCTCACTCTCCGGGAGTTACCGCTCCGCGTGCTACCCTTGGAGGATACTGGGGAGGAGTTCGAAATGATGGCCTTCGGAGACTGTGACTCGCTCCAGTTCAACCCCGAAGCCGATGAGGGCATCAGTGGGGAGTCGTCGTGGGAATTGTCAGTTTGGGAGCCATCGCCGTCGGATCTTCTGGACAACAAAGGGCTGACTGATGAGTCCCCGGATGCAAGGCTGCTTTTGCTCACAGTGCGGACGTGACAGCCTTGGTTCACACTGCTGCCACGCGTCCGGCTGCTGCTGCGGTCGATTTCTATGACTTCAACCGAGGCTGGCAAGACCGCATTGGGGATGATTGTAGACAAGTAGGTGGCCTGAGGAGATATGGACATCACAGGACCCTGGGAATAAATAGAGACATTTTAATTCCACAGCTAAATTTCACAAATGGTCAACAAAGAATCAGGTAGACACAGACGATTGAATCGTAAAGCCACATCCTAACTGATTTAATTCTTACCTGGTGTTCCTGGAGGAATCTAAACATTGTTGAAGGACAGAAGGAGGAGGAAGAGGTGATGCCAGGTACGGCAAGGGACTTGGGTCTCATGGTTGTGGGGGGGCCGAGGTAGGAGCCAAAGCCCTGGTGGTTGAAGGGCTGCTCGTCTTGGTACATTGCCTGGAGGTGCTTCCTCAGCAGCTGGTCCTCTCTGGGTGCCTGTTTAGGAGAAGAGAGAGGACCATTCTTAAGTGATAAAAAGAACCCCACAAAACCTGCAATGTATTTTACCCAACTACTGTGAAGAACCCTTTACCTCCAGCTCTGAAAGATGCACCCTCGCTCCCTCATTATTTGCTACTGGAGTCCCTCCATCAACCGTTGGAATGATAACTACACCTGGTTGGCCGTCACTGGGCTTTCCATCGTGATCATGGGTAGAAACAAGCTGCTGGAAGGTTGAGCTTCTGTGCAATGCTGCAAAGAGGGAAGATCACTGTCAGTAACAAGTTTACCACGAGGATACATTATGACTACTGGTTTAACACGATGGTGAGGACCTACCAAGCTCCTTCTGGACCTGGTTGGGAATACCCATGATGGTAGTCCTCCGGCTTCTCTTCCTGCTCTTATCTAGTCTTTTAACTGGATTCAGAGGCTTGAATGTTGAACCTGAGCAACAGAGAAACTGTTACTGAATGAGGAAGGGTCATTTTTTTTTCAGGAAAAAACTGTATTTGGCACAGGAGAAGAAATTGATTAAATAATGCATGACAACGCATAATATATGATAGTATTTTTGGGGAAGTGGCTTCTCCAGAGGATTTTCGAAAAGATGTCTGATATATGGACCAGAATACTGATCACACTTTCTTTGCACACACACACACAGAATGGCATACTCTGCCTTACAGCTGTGATATGCAAAAGCAGCCTGAGTGTTAAATTCACTTAGAACTTTTTGAGAATCAGAAAATAAGCCTCCGCTGTGTGTTGCTTTTCCTTTGATTTCACACTGCAGAGACACCAAGCAGCTAAGAATGAGACGTGCACGCTAAATAAGTACGCGCTCAGGATTTGTCACAAAGCAGCAAACCCAGGAACAAAGTGCAAACTGCTCACCGCACAAGCACTGCGATCAGCTCTCATTCGACCGAGATGAGCGAGACTCCTTTTCAAAGTCCCTCTCTGACACAGAGCTGTGGTTTACCTTGGCGGGTGAGCGCAGGCCTGGTCGACACAGCAGAGGTCGCCGTGGTATCGGTGCTCTCGGCGGTGGATCTGGACGCCTGAGAGCCACCTCCGTCCATGGAGCTGATGTCCTGCTCCGGACGCAGAGTGTCTGTAGACTGAAGCGGACACACACAGTGTTTTTAAGCCGGGCGGCATTCTTAGCGTCTTGTTGGCATTCAAGACACGCAGAGGCTTGCGGGGCACTTACAGCGGCGCTCTCATCGTCGGGTAAGTTCACTCCGTTCGTGTGTTCTGTGCCAACGAAATAGATGAGGATAAGACACAGAATCCGAATACGCTCAAACTACAACCATAACCTGATGCAATCATTGTGGGTAAACTTTTCATTTGTCGTACGTCAGTATATAAAACACAAATATATGCCAGTAAGTATGAACTCATGTGTTTTCATGTTCATAGCGTTGCGTCTAACCTTCCTGCTGCAGTATCTTCAGCCCTTCCTGGGCCTCGGTGTGCAGGTCCTCCAGGTACTGCGGCCTGCTGCCCTCAATGAAAACATTCTCCTGGTAGTGCTGGGAGGTCCGGTAGTGGACCGTCAACCTCTTCTGGTCTTCGTTCCCTTTCGGGCCAGCTGTTGAGGGGAAAAGAAAAGGTTTGGGGTTAAACGGAGAGGAAGACAAACAGGGCTCTTACGATAATAAACAATAGAAATTTCACTGTTAATAGGCTTGAAACACTGGTCTTAAATGTCATTCAACAGCAGCTTTATTACACTTATTCTGCATCTGCCATTTTGCCCATTTCTTTTTTGCCCTGTGGAACAAAAACGCCACTTTTTACTCTTAACACGCCAGCTCTCTACCCTCCTTTTAAACTGTCTTTCCACAGGCACTTCCTAGTCCGCTTAGGAGACAAACACCAGCACACATACAAGCACACTCAAGCGGGTGTCCCCTTGTCAAAACATTTCATCAGCTTTACGGGGAATCCTCCGCACCTCCACCTGTCGCGAGCGTGTGTTTATCTGTGCACCTTTGCACACTCTTCAAATCTCCTCAGCCGAGCAGTTTGGTGGGCTTGATCCGGGCTCTCCGCAGTGAACTTCTGCCTGGCTGATCTCCTGCAGTATCCCCCCTTCTAGCCAAAGGAGGATTAGATAATCTGGATAGTCCCCATGTAAAGATGCCACTGGACCCCCTACTGGGATACCTCCTGCGTGGGAACTGGAACCAAGCTCTCCCTTCAGGATGGCTTTACTCAATGCCAAAGGACAGCCAGTGACAGAAACTTAAATAAAAGCCAAGTATAGCAGGGCCAATTTGTGCAAAGGCCCGGCCATCTAAAGTTCAGTGTTCAAGAGATGGAGATGGCCCTGAGTGTGTGCACACAAACAGAGATGGAAGCCCTCTGGTCTTCAATATTGTTGCACTGTTGGCTAACAATGTTTTGATGTGACCACCAAAGACAGTAGGACATTTGGGGCTTGTGGTTTGCCTGTCAGGGCCTTTTTTAATCTAGAGGACATCATTTCAAATAGGCATAAGAAGCTACATGATGAGTTTTAATTGTATATTAAAGATATTAAATATATATTTTAAAAAATGAAGGCGTTAGTTTAAATTATTATTATTATTTTTAGAATGCGTGTTTGTTTGCTTTGAGCTGTGTAAGTCATATGAGTTCATTGTCTGTTGTTAGCTAATCAAAGGTCAAGGCGAGGTGTCTGCTTTCGCTCCTTTGTCACTCCCGGTCTCACCTGGTAAGGTAACACTGTGCGGGTGTGGAAGTACATACTGTACATGTTTGTGTGCCCTCTTGTCCTCACGGACACAATGCCCTCCCCTGTGCGAGGCTGTGGGAACTCTCAGCTCGTTGCGAACCCTTGGACGGTCTGATGCGATCCAAAGAAACAGAGAACCACGTTCATCACAAAATACCACCGCCCCGAGTGCTCAGTTCACCCCCATTTCACTGCCAGTTGTGATTAATTGGAGAAGGAGCCCTTCATGAGATTTAGCCAGACCCCTGCGGGAGGTTTAGGGCTTTTTGGACGATTTTAGACGATGGCCAAAAAAAGGCAGTTAAGCCCCTTATATCCCCTTAGAACCCCCCCCCCCAGATTGCCGTCAACTCTAGTTATTGAATGCCTGCAATTATCATCACTAAACCCAAAGCATGCTACTAAACCACCACAACAAAAACTTCATAGGCTGTATCAAGTATCGGGGTAAAAACAAAAAAGGTCCCCTGACCTCCAGAAGCCATCGGCCGAAGCAAAGTTAAAGAGTATGACTGTTCGTTCCTTTCCTAAAGCCAGAGCTGCCAAACTCCTCCACGTGAGTCAGCACTCACCCTTCTTCTTGAAGACCGACAGCAGAGCGTGGATGCTCTTCCTCAGGTAGACCACCATAGCCTATACGCGAGTGCCACGGCAGGATGCAAAATCAAAACATTGCAGTACAACAAGTCCTCGTTCCGTCAACTCTCGTTTTTACAGGAAAAGATCCAGAAGCTCCGAACTCCGAGGATTTGAAGAGGGATGAAAGTCTTGAGAGGCGTTTGGTCTGAGAGTGAGAAGCCCTCTCCTCCTTCTGCGGAGTGATGAGTGCACAATAAGATCTGCTACCAGCCGAGCAGCCTGTCCCAGCTGCCTTATCCCAGAGTCTGATACCCTCCTCCCTTCCCCCTCTTCTCGCTCTCTCTCTCTCTATTTTGCTCTGTCGCTCACACACTGGCTCTCTCCATAGCGATCCTCTCTCTCTATTGTCAAATGACGACCCCCCCCCCTCCTCCCTCCAAGTTTGGCTTTCAGGAGGCATCCACTCCTTACTTCACTCAATACAGTCAGGCACGTGTGATTGTGAATACAAAGAGCCTGGAAAGATAAAACTATACTTAAAAAGAAATATGACCCCTTATCTTGAGACCCCCTGAGGGATTCTGACCCACAGGTTTTACAGTTTGAACAAAAAAAAAAAAAAAAATGTCACAGTATATATTGGTGGGAAATTGGTAGCATGCACATTTAAACATATTGTAATGAATACAACAACTTAAATGAAAACTAGATTCTGAGAACGATAAATGTCTTCTTTATTTTTAAACACGCCTTATCTATAAAAAGGCCTGGTCTTTGCTTTAAATGACATTCCCCAGCTTCTGCCATAATGATGTGTTTTTACTAGCACTGGAAGACTCCACCCCCCCCCCCCCCCCTTGTGTTTACTAAGACGCAGTTCAAATTGTGTCTATAATTACAGCTAAAAACGACGCTGTAATCACTGATATATTTCAGGGTTGCGTCGTTCTATTCGTCCTCCCCCCTAATGAAAGCCTTCAGCACCGTCGCATGCGTCTGGCAGCTCCGTCTCATTATATCTGAGGGCTACAGGGGCTCCATTTGACAGCAGAGGTCGTGTCCTCACAGTGAAAAGGCTAAACAACAACTATTTCAATGCACTTTCTTCACATGCATCCCTTTCTCCAGTGCCCTCTCCTCCTTCACATCTCTCTCTCTCTCTCTCTCTCTCTCTCTTCCTGTCTGCCCCTTTGCCTCATAGCCACAGAGGTCTAGCTCGAGTTAAAAATAGCTCGGCTCATCATCGCAGCTCTCACGGCGCTGTGTGTGTGCGCGCCTACTGATGTTTCCCGACAAACTGCAGAGGGTTGGAAATACAACACGGCTGTGGAAGAAAAGAAACAAGTAAAAAGGTTAATTCTGTGCTGAGTTCCACAGGTTATCCCCCCCCTCCCCCCCCCCCTCCTCCTCCTCCTCCAATAGGAGCAGCACTTGATCCACCGGCCCTCTGAATGGATGTTTGTTCCCAATAAAGAAGCACTGCAGGGGGGCTCCAGCTGGCCCCACACAGCTACACCAGCTGGACAGGGACACGCAATTACCTCCATCCGTACACCCGTCCAGAAACCGGCTGGTGCTGGAAAAACAGGTGTGTGGGGGGGGGGGGGGGGGGGGAATCGAGTGGAGACACCCCGGTGTCCAGGGTCGGAGCGCCCAGCACCGGGGTTGCTGCCGGTGGCTCAGCCTCTGGATAAGCCGAGGCCTTCAAGGAGAGCAGCTTTAGACGAGGGAGTCGTGCCAGAGGATTAGCTCTGCCGGGGGCTTAACCTGTCCATCTCTGACATTTTATATTTCCCTCCATAAGCACTTCTCATCTCATTCAGCTGGAAAACGTCTCATTTAAAAAACATTTTTTAAACTTTACACCAAAGCTTGTCATACGGTCCGGGATGATATCACTCAGGCGACTTAGTGATGCTCTTTAGCTTCTAGTCCATATTAATTTGTGCGAGACAGTTTACCAATATGGGAGCTTGTGACCCTTTAAGTTCCTTTTCCATCAACACCCGGTCCCCCTCAATGCAGACCTTTTACGAAGTGCCAATTTTGGGGGTCTCTGGCCCAGCCTGTGTACCCCCCCCCCCCCACCTGTTGTTCACCAAGACCCTGCATATCAATATTCATTAGAGGGCCTAAAGAGACACCATCTGGTCTTGGGGAAGAGGGCGGTGAGGGGGCTTCAGATGCACACACACACACACACACACCATTCCAATGCAGAGGCAGAGGCAGAATAACAATGTGAAAGTAACACCAGTTGACTTCAAATTACACTATTTAACTACACACAGGTGTGTTTGTAGGAAACAACCAATACAAGTGTCTGGTTGAACCTCGTCCCTGTGAAGCACTGACGATGAGCGGACTGTTAGCAGGTCAAACAGTCTGTCGGAGGACAACCAGAGTTCAGAACAGGCTCGTTAAAAGGTCAAAAGGTCAGAAGACGAACAACCTCGTCGTTACCGTTACCATTTTTTAAAAATATCCTGTTTTTATGATTCATAGCTCATGTTGTGTAGTTGCCGGAAATCGGACTAAATTTAAACCATCATGTGTCACGTTCAGCCGAAACGGGAAATGATAAGTTGTTATCTTGACTCGATTCATTTATTGAATCATTTATTCAGCAGAACATTCTCTGGTTCCAGCTTATTAAATGAATGATGACGATGAAAACCATCGTTAATCAGTTGCAGTCGGCAGAAACCTGGGATGTACAGTAATACTTGTAAATTAAATCCTTTGACGTAATAGATAAATCAATTATAGAATGACCAGACAATCTTGACCTCTTTAATATCAGTTTTACCAGAGCAGAGCCTCCTCTCTCTCTCTATATATTATAGTCGTTTTCTAGCTCGCACGTAACCTCTCTCTCCACCAGGAGGCGCCGCATCGACTCCGACTGCACGTATGAGACTGCAAAAACAGCAGCTCATTGGATGAGAACATTTCCTGCAGATAAACAGAGCCGGTTTGCACTGATGGAGGACAAAAAAAAGCAGCTAAATGTAAAATATGACTCCCAGTGGACTGACCAAGCCCAAGCTCTGACACACACACACACACACACACTTATTGGAAAATGTAAAACCGGGGTTTGAGTATTAGCTCATCTCATGACCTCAGCTCAACCTGTCATCAGCTCCTCAGAGAGAGAGAGAGAGAGAGAGAGAGAGAGAGAGAATGAAATAAAAAGTGAGAGCTGTTCTGGACCTCCACATCAGTATCAGGTGAGCGTTCAGGCCACGGGGCCATGAGAGGGAGCCGGGTTTCCACTTCATGCCTGACTGGGCTTGAAAACCGCCACTGTGTGCGTGGGTATCAATGGGCATGTGGTTCAGTGCGTACATGTCGGGTTCATTAGAAACAAGTCTGTGTGTGTGTGTGTGTGTGTGTGAGGAGGGGTGGGGAGGGGCTTTAAAGATACAACAACACAGGTAAAAATGAAAACATTGTATGGTTTCACACAAAGTCACAGCTGTGGGACACAAAAGGCGTTTGTTCGAGTCAGAAGGCCTCGGACTCGTCCTGCGTGACTTTCCTCGTGGTTCTGTGAGATTTACCAGAACAACGCTGAAGACGCCTTCGGCTCACCTGGCCTCCCCTTCCCCGGCTCCTCCCCCGACTCCTCCCCCTCTCTCCTGCATGCAGAATGCCAACCAGGCCTCCACACACACGCTGCTACTGTGCCACCGGTCAAGCTATCAAGGTCGCCTATACGGCTGATTTAGATAGAGGTAATACAAAAAAATGAGTACAGGAAGAAAGGGTTCAAATGTGACCAGCAATAAACCTCGCTCCAACACACACACACACACACACACACACACACACACACACACACACAGCTCGTTGCTGCTCCCCTGATTAGTATTCTACGGCTGTGGTGGTGGCCTTGAGTTATGAGCTCCCCTCCAATGATCAGTGTGGTATAAACCAGGGAGAGAGCGGCAGGCTCACCCCCATCCTCCGTGCACACATCCAGTAGAACATTTCGTATTTCATGCGTCTTAAGATAATAGAATTGGCACCGACTCTTCAGGTGACCTGCACAAGCGTGAAATATGAACGTTTGGGGATGAGACTCATTTGTTACTGTAATGATGAGAGCTAATGGCCGTAGAGGGAGCGTGTAAAAAAATAAAAAAATAAATAAAGAAACACACAAACTGTAAAATAAACCTGCACATCGGGGGTCACCGGAGAGGTGGAGACACCGAGGAAGGTCGATAGGAAAGAGGAGGAGGAAGCACATGAATCAAAGTACAGTAACTGTCACTACTTGATGATTTCCTCTGGGCGGGTCACAGAGGGAGTGAGATGAAGAAGGTGAACAAGAAGGGAGGAGAGCGGGTTGAGTAGAAAACGGTGCAGGAGGACGAAGAGGGCAAATAACAAGGTTGGTGTCGTACCGTGTGGGCTGCACACCTGAGCTCAGGTGATTCCACTTCAGGAAACACAGAAACACACAGCGAGACTAAGTCGCTGGGCTTAAAAATAGCAACCGTCTCTCTCTTTTTTTGCAAACGTGCCTCTCTTGCTCTCCCACCTGTTCTTTCTCTCTCTACCCGATAAGGGGATTGTGGGTATTTTTCCTCGAGGAGCTGTTTTTAAAAAAAAACAAAGGAAACAAAGCTTTCCTTTCTTTTTTTGCCAAACTGAGAGCTCTGCAAACACGGATACGGATGCCTCACAGCGGATCCACTTTTGGTCTTCGCGCGAGATAATAAATCCGTTTGTTGGCAATCGGCGTGGGAGGTTGAGGTTCTTCCTAATGGTGGACTCATCGGGCATGATCGATGAGTTCATGGGAGACCGGCAGCTTCCCCACAAGGCTCGTCTCTCCGGGCAGGACCGGACAAGTCCGACTCCTCTGTTGGATCCGACCCCTCAGAAAGGTCTGAGGACTCGAGGCAAACTTCAAAAATAGTCTCAGGAACAAATAATATTCTTGTCATGTATAACCTTATATTTAAGTTTTCTTACATTTTGGGAAATTGGCTTATTAGATTAGCTTACAGTTTAGCACAAAAACAAGTAACAGAGGAGCTTCTGTTAACTTTAGACTGCAACGGTCCCACCATCCACCAACCAGAACATGTAAAGCTCACTAATTAACACACGATATGCACTTTGAGGGGTAAACAACGACGGGTCGTTGTTACGTCATCCTCAGCTTCCAGTCTTTATGCTAAGCTAACGGGATCCTGGCTCGAGACAAATATTTAAGTCCGTAAAATGTTTTAGAGAATCGAATCACGTCGCTGGCAGACCGTTGGTGGAAATTAGGCAAAAAAAACAAAGGTTTTAAGAGAATTTCAACTAAAACTTGACCCGAGGGTGTTCCCAGGTTATTTAAAGTCTGGTGGCAGCCGGGAGCCTTTTTCCCTGGCTGACCCTCTGCCTCCACATCTTCCAGCTCGTGCACTCCACACATAAAATGACTTAAATTGACCTTTTAATCCGGTCTAATTTCCTTTTAGTTTGTGTAAATGAACACGTACGGTTTATCTCTCTTTTCCATTGAAGCCCGGTGGTAACGTCCTTCCTCGTATTTGCTTTGCAAGTCAGTGGTTTTCATGGATTTGACTAACCTATTACGTTATCAAAAATAAATAAACACACAGTGGACTGACGTGCGACTCAGACAGAGCCCCCCCCCCCCCTGAGTTAAAGACGTCTTATTTTCACGGTGAGAACTAAATTGTTCCACATCGAGCAGCTGCTCACACGCCTCCCGCTCCCATAACCTTTCACTGCATTGCTGAAATGATACAATATCCAAATGTCACAGCGTGGTTTATCTCATTAGCGTACGACTTTTCCTATTAACCAAAATGTCATTTACATAAATGTTATGTCCAAATCCTCCTCTGGAAGTTTATAGGGATGGTGGAGATCTCTGTGAGACGACCATCCTTTTGGTTTTTTACATTTTTTGTCTTTCTTTCTGTACGAGGACTCCGGCTTCGTGTGAGTTAATCTCATGTGAATCCGCCACAAATTGCTGGATATAGAAGCCGTTTAACAAACATAAAGCACATGGATGCCAAGCGTGCTGATGAGGACGAGAGTTCAGACGGAGGGCTGAGCACCGCCCGTGTAACACACCAGCCTATGACTAGTTTGTTCATGAGCACCAGAGCTACTACAATGTGTGTGTGTGTGTGACGACGACGACAACAACAACAACAACATCTCACGCTGCCAATTGTGAGGCCTCACTCAAGTCCCAGAAAAACACCCAACACTCCTCTCGCTCTCAGTGAAATCCCATTACGCACGGCCGGTGGACTAAGCTTCCCTTTGGTAAACAAGTTCGAAAACCCATTTTGGACCGAATCAGTCTGGAAAACACTCGTGCGTCCGCGTGAAAAAAAACAAACGCCGACGGCGTCCTGCTCGCCGCCGAATGAGCTCCTCGGGTATAGAATCGGGGCTCACGGTCTCCGGGGTCGCCGATAAGATGGCAGGCGTACGACAGAATACAGCGCACGTGTACTAGTCATACGCTCAATTCTTTTTTCGTTACCTTCACTCCCCAGAGCTCACGACTTTCGGGAAAAGTGTCTTCATGCACCGGGTTTGTGTGATATCTCACGAAAAGGTTATTAGTTTTTTGCGTGTCAATTTTCACAGGCAACAACTTAGGAAAAGTTTGTGGTTTGGGTTCAAGTAACGAGAGAAGTGGTGTCGCTCACAGTTTTTACGAACAATGATTTCCTGAGTAAAATGTATTTTCTTTTAGTTAAAAAAATATAAATAAAAATAAAAAATCTGAACAGCTGGTAAAGCTTCTTGATTTCTAGGTAAATCAATCCAAAAATATCTTGTTTCGGTCTTGCTCGGCGAAATCGTCACAAGTTTCAAATAATAGATTGTGTGTGTGTGTGTGTGTGTGTGTGTGTGTGTGCGTGTGCGTGTGCGTGTGCTGTTTATTGGTATGGTCTGATGCTTTAATTCAATTTAGGTGGCGATGCAGGAAGCCACTGGACTGAGAGAAAGAGTCCCTTTATTCCTGCAGACAGAGAGATCTCTGATGCACCTCCAAGTCCAACGATACAACTTAAACTAAATTAGAGAAATGTAGCTGCTCTACGTATACACACACACACACACGCGCGTGCAACGTTAGCATTGGTTTAATGGCACGTTTGCGTCGTTTATCCGTCGCGCTCCAAAGTGCGTAAACGCTCCGCTATGTCGCTGACGTCTTTTGTTTGGGGCTGAGCTCGTCTTCGTTACAGAAAACAGCTGCTTTAATTATAGTAAATGATTGTAATGCGTGGTGTACGTGGCCTCGCTGCCTTCAGGAAGGAGTCTTGTGAACGAGCAATGAGCCACTTCTCCAAACCACGGCTGAAATTACAGGATTTATTTCCCATTGGCAGCTCAAATTAAATCTGGGTCAAATCTTCACAAAGCAATTTAGGAATACTTCATGTACATTTTCACTTGCTAACGTTTTGTGGATCCTTAAGAGGGATTTATTCCTCCTTAAAAGTGCTCTGCGTATGTCATCCAATGGCTTGAGAATTCCAATACTACATTTTAGGATCAGAATGCGCAGACAGACCATAATTACACGCTGCCAAAGACCTTTCATTTGAGAGGAAACGTTCCTACAGCTAAAGGGCACGAGAGGACAGGAGAGAGGAAGAAGTCAACGACCTCCATCGACCTCCAAAGAGAGGACGAGGTGTTACAGGTGAGAAACGGGCGGGTGACAATTAAAACAGGACCGTTTTACTGGCAGCAGATGGTCCGACGCTCAGAACCTGGAGAGCCTGGAGGCAAACACGGCTTCGGGAAGAGCACGGGAGGAAAGTAAAAGAGGGGGAGAACGGAGGTTACGTGGGGCTGGAAGACGACGCGTAGGCGTATGCGGGGAAAAAGATACGGCGGAGAGACGGAAAAGGCATCTTCTTTTCTTTTTTTTTTTTCTTTCTCGGCTCTCCGCGGGGAGTCCGCGGCTGTGACTGGGATCTTCAAAGGAGGACCGAGGGAAGAGGCGTCTCAGCCCGGCTTAGAGGAATCACAAGGCTTAGGCTAGCAGGATAATGGAATATGGAATATCGCGAGCCGCACCAGACAGTGGTAAATGAAAAATGGCGTCTGCTGGCGTCCTTGTCCTCGAATTATACACGACGTGTTCCTCTCTTCTTCTCTTTGTATCCCCCAGACTGGAGTCACCTCCCTCCCTAATTATGTCACCTCTCAATCACTGAAGTCACACTTCATTCCTACAGGGTTTTTTTTTTCCCCCAGTCGTACATGCAAAAATATCTCCCGGTTTGGTGAGCGACAATCAAAATGGCCTCTCCGAGGTCGAGAAGATAATGGATAATAGGGGAGGAGCAAAGTGATGGTATAAAGTTTAAAAACACGTGCTAATAATTTGGGTTTACAGTTCACGGGGATAGTCGTTCATCACGGCTCATCTCATCTCTGGCCGTGATGGAAGCCAGTTATGAGAAGATAATCCGAGACATCTGGAGGCCTGTTGCATCACACCAGTTCACGAGCGGTCCGGAGGGTCCGAGAATGAAAAGATGATGCGCGTGTGTGTGTGTGTGTGTGTGTGTGCCTCTGACCACCACTGGATGCAGTAAAGTGAGCTCATCTTGCAGCCACCGTCCTCGCGCTCACGTCAGCGGACGAATGGGCATCTTTGTCGTGTCTCTTGAGAGTCTAGTTTTCATCGTTGTGGTCCGCGCTGAGAAACATCCATCCAATTATTTCCCAAATCATCCGGCTCTATGTGACTCCCAGTCTTATAAGCGTCGTACCCCCCCCCCCCCTGTCATAAACCACCTCTCAGGTGTTGTGGAGCATGCAGGCCGGGTGTCCGGGGGTTTTGGAACTGGACCAAAAGCACGTGACACATATTTTCAGGAGCACACGGTGAGGATCCGGGCTTGTTTCCTTGGCCGCCTGAAGCTGGCGTTACTGCAATCCATTAGCTGCGGTCTGCTGGTGTTAAGTCAACAACTTTGCATCAACACAGCTGCACAAAAACATCGTTTTACGACACACGCTTCTCTTCTCCCTCTTGCGAAATCCGCCCTTTTGTTTCTGCGGCCTGTTGTGTAACAAAAAGCAGCTGCAGTCACCAAAAAGTAAAAGTAAAACAGGAATTGAGCCTCATTTCAAGAGAGTGTGTGTGTGTGTGTGTGTGTGTGTGTGTGTGTGTGTGCTCATGCGCGAGGAAATCGTCAGGAATGCAGGAATGCATTCACACTCCAACTTTCTGAATAAACTCCCCGTGAACGAAGCGGCGAATTCAGGAGACAACAATCACAACGCAGACTTCGACCACCACCGACCGACAACGCGTTTAAGACGCGTTTTGTACTTTCCGGAAAGTTACCGGAAAGTTTCCACGGTGAATTTTGGCTCGGGAATTTAAAAAATAAAAATAAAATGTGCCTACGTTTTTTTGCAAAAGCATATAACAGGGAACTTAAATGTAGTTGAGAACAAGACTATGCACGCCGAGCTCAGCTGGACCCTGAATGCAGCTGCTTGTCTGCCAGAAACATAAACATAACACGTTCTGTTGTTTTTGAACGTCTTTGTCATCAGTGTCGTCTGAACGTTTCAGCCCTTTGCCTGGCAAGTGTGAGAGCGCCGAGTGGCGTAGAGGCCAAGAGCGGTATTGCAGACAGATAGTGATTTAAATTATAGCTCGCAACATATTGAACAAAATAACTGAACTAGTTCATTTTTTGGAGCTGTGAACTTAGTTCAACATTTTGAATTATGAACTATGAACCGAACTAGTTCATTTTAAAATGTGTGAAAAAGTGAACTTTCCCGACACTGTTTGTCATCATCTAGCATATTGATTATGTTCATTTTAATACCAAGTTTATTTGTATACAGTAAACTAACTTTTTGATGAGGTCCAGGAAGAAAGCATTTAGACCTGAAAGGATTCAGGGAAAAACACACCAACAAAAATTGGGGTTGGGGGGTGGTGATCATAGGGAATACACACCTTTTTTTATTCAACGTTCATGTTTTTGTTGTTCGATGAAAGAATAACGTTCTACTTGTATTATAAATGTTTGCATGACAAGGTAAATTACCACCAAATTTCCAGTTTATTCCTGTTAATTCCCGTGGAAAGTTTCCAACTTTGAATATTCCCGGAATTTTGCAACCCTACATTACATTACTTTACTTTACATTTAGCTGACGCTTTTATCCAAAGCAACTTACAATCATACACCGTAGACACAGCTACGGGGAGCGTTAAGTGTCTTGCTCAAGGACACATCGACTATGACGGGGATCGAACCGCCGATCCTCTGAATGAAAGACGGACCCGCTAACCACCGACCCACAGTCGCCCCCTCACAAAAACATTCATTATCCAGAGCGAGCAGTCCATCTTTTTGTTGTGCACACACGCACAACACACACACACACACACACACACACACACACACACACACACACACACACACACACGCACACACAAACCACCTTAATGTGTTCTCTTGTACCTTGAAACACACAGGGTTCACGCCAGGTGTTACCACGGAAACCGGTACCATCAGGAAAACAATTTCAGCCATTTTTGTGGGGAAAAAAGTAGGCTGAACTATGAATTGTAGACAACTAGACAAAGTCTTGGTCTCATTGCTTTATGCTGTTTGGTTCCGGCTGACGTTGGTAATATTTCACGCTGTCTGATGACGCAGACCGATGAGACGCATTTGGTAATATTCTAATGCGCCAACGCCAACTAATGGTCTTAACAACCACGACCGCCGACTAATGAGAGAGGCCACACCGATCTGTGGGAGATCTGTGGTGGACAGATTGCTCCATCAGCACCTGCTCATCAAAAATCACTTAAAAACTTGAAATGGAAATATTTCATCCAAACGCTGGTGCACAGACTTCGCTTCTCTTGTGCTTTGACAGCCTTTCGCCAGCGAAGGAGCCAAAACAACACTAAAAATGAAAGAGAGACACAATAACACCATTGTTATGGTTTCGTTTATCTCACAACGGAGCTGCGCGGCTCCAAGTGTCCTTCACTAAGAAAACAATGAGCAGAAAGATGGGGCAGAGCTTGGGCATTACACGTAGGGATTGTGTTTTATTGTTGCAGGCTTCGCTACGTTGTCAACGATCATCTAGGAGACAGAAGGAAGTGAGAAACGCAGGTCGACCAAATGAAACAGAAAGAAACAGAAAGATGCCGACCGCAGCTTTGCGAGAGACAAACAAATGTCCGCAGAACGTTATCCCGAAATCTGTGCGAGCTCGTGTTAAACCTGCTCGTCTGGGTTATTTGTTGTTGCTCCGGGGTCTGTTATCAACGACCAGCCCGGGACTGTTGCCCCACTGCAGGTGGACCGGTCTGTCAACCACAACTCACTGAATCACGCGCACGCGCACACGCACACACAAACAAACGCACACGTACACGCATACGCACACGACAACACACACACACACACGCAACACACACAGACACACACACACACACACACGCACCAATAGCATTGAGCATTGGGGAAGTTTGGGTGAAAATAGCTTTCCCCCCCCACCCCTAAAAAAAAAAAAAGAACTCATCTGTTTCCATTTAAAATCCTCTGTTACTACTCGTCATGTTTAAGAGAAAAACACACAATGAAAAACACACACTTCTTGGAACACACACGACTCTCTTCTGCACACTATGTGCAATACCGCAGGAAGCCTTGAAGCTGACGAAGGTAAAGTCAGCATGGGGGGGGGGGGTTGTCACTCTGCACCTAAAGAGCTTACTGTCGGAATGAGCACACACACGCACACACACACACACGAGCACACACACACACGTGCACACGCGAGTGGCTCTTCTCAAAGTGGCCACATTCAAAAGATCTCCAGACGTACCTGTTTTCAGTTTGTCTCGAAGTCCAAACACCGAGAAGCCTTTTAGCTTTTCCTTGGCGGGGCTCGAGGATTTCTCCGCCTGATACTTCTTCTTCTTCTTCTTCTGGACGCTGTTCCCCATTTTTTTTCTGTGTGTGTGTGTGTGTGTGTGTGTGTGTGGGGGGGGGGGGGGGGGGGGGGGGGGGGGGGGGGGGGGGGGGGGGGGGGGGGGGGGGGGGGGGGGGGGGGGGGGGGGGGGGGGGGGGGGGGGGGTGGGGGGGGGGGGGGGGGG